>NW_020837952.1:216770-234057 GCF_003676395.1 Aethalodelphis obliquidens | reverse complement strand
AAGAATGAACAAACGAAAGAAAGAAAGAAAGAAAGAAAGAAAGAAAATAAACTTATTAAAATAAAATTTTTTTAAAAATTATTAAAATAAAAAAATTTAAAAATAAATTAAAAAAAAGAAGAGAGCAATGAAACCAGGAAACAAATCCACCAATGATAACAGGTGCTAAAAACTAAACTAAGATAACCATATAAATCAGAAACTAGTCAGTCACATACAACAAATCCCAAGTCTACAGTTGCTCCCTAAGTCCGCCTCCTCAATTTTGGGACGATTCGTTGCCTATTCAGGTATTCCACAGATGCAGGGTACGTCAAGTTGATTGTGGAGGTCTAATTCGCTGCTCCTGAGGCTGCTGGGAGAGACTTCTCTTTCTCTTCTTTGTTCGCACAGCTCCTGGGTTTCAGCTTTGGATCTGGCCCCACCTCTGTATGTAGGTCATCCTCTGGTATCTGTTCTTCACCCAGAGAGGAGAGGGTTAAAGGAGCGGCTGCTTCAGGGGCTCTGGCTTACTCAAGCTGGGAGGAAGGAGGGGTTCAGAATGTGGGGCGAGCCTGAGGTGGCAGAGGCCAGCAGTGATGTTGCAACAGCCTGAGGTGTGCCGTATGTTCTCCAGGGGAAGTTGTCCCTGGATCATGGGACCCTGCCAGTGACGGGCTGCACAGCCTCCCAGGAGGGCAGGTGTGGATAGTGACCTGTGCTTGCACACAGGATTCTTTGTGGCTGCAGCAGCTGTAACGGAATATCTTAACCGCTGGTGATAGGATTTACTACCTTCATTCAGCGAAATATTTTGGTAAGACTATCTGCTGTGTCAGTGAAAGGCTAAGGATTCGGTGTGGGCAGTAACCAAGATAACAAATGTGGATGCCCAAAAGCTTTGTATATGTCAAGAAGAGGAAAATTTATTTTACTTTTATTTCCCTTAAGAGGAGAGTGTGAGCTGGGAGAAATTTGGACACAATCTGGGTTTAAAGGCAACACGTAAAAGCAGGGAGGCTGAGACATTTCTTAAAAACAGAAATTGCTATTTTGTGCTTTGAAGTTGGTTGCTCTCTGGTGTGTAATGTGAACCTCTCCTATGGAGCCCAAGTCCTCAGAAATGTCAACTGCACTAAGGGTGTTTTCAGCAGATAGGATTTCTGGGAAATTTTTTGAAGATCAGTTTCAGATTTAGGCTTGTGTGACTTGGAAAACTGCATACATGTAAAAAGAGCCAGGACATAGAGAAGATCTTGAGAATGTCATCCTTCCTCACACCCCTCCAGGAATTGGCAGAAAATTGGGGGAGGGCTTTGGTCTTAACCAAGATATGAGATTAGGGTTGAACCTGTCTTATCCAGAATTCCCTGGGCAGGATAGCCCCAGATGATACTGGGTTCCTTAACACTGGATACAGGGATTAAAGAAATAAAAGGTTTGGGGACTTACCTTGTGGTCCAGTGGGTAAGACTCCATGCTCCCAATGCAGAGGGCCCAGGTTCAATCCCTGGTCGGGGAGCTAGATCCCACATGCATGCCACAACTAAGAGTTCACATACCACAATTAAAGAGTCCTGCAAATAAGAGTCTGCATGCCACAACTAAGAGTCCGCATGCTGCAATGAAGATCTTGTGTGCTGCAACTAAGACCTGGTGCAGCCAAAATAAATAAATAAATAAATATTTTTAAAAAATGGTTTGAAGCAACCTAAATGTCCATCAGCAGATGAATGGATAAAGAAGATGTGGGGTATATATATATATATATATATATATATCACACACACACACAGACATGAAATGGAATATTACTCAGCCTTAAAAAAAGAATGAAATAATACCATTTGCAACAACATGGATGGACCTAGAGATTATCACACTAAGTGAAGTAAGTCAGACAAGACGAATATCATATGATATCACTTATATGTGGAGTCTAAAAAAATGAAAAAAAGAAAAGAAATAAATGGTTTGGAGATGGACACAGAATATTTATAAGCAGCAGAGGTAGGTCCTTCCCTAAGACTATAGCATTGTGCTAGGCGCTGGTCTCATGGCCATGAAAGGCACAGTCCCCATCTTAGAAAAGCTCAGGGTCTAGATAGAGAGATGGATCTGTGAACAGGCAGAAACCACACACCACGATAAGCTCAAGAAAGGGCTGCTAAGAAACCAGGGGGCCTGGGTCAAACACCTAACCCAAGGTTGGTTTTGGGGTGGACAGTTTTCACGATAGCTTCCGGTAGGTTGAGATTTCACAACTGTCTTAAATAATGAATAAGAGATGGCCAGGAATAAAGAAAGTGGGGAAGATGCTTCTAATGGCCCCTGCCTGGTTTGCCAATCTATGAGTACCTCTCATTTCAGTGGGAACATTAGGGCCTGAGAGAGAGATGTTTTGGAGAAGGCGGGGTCTAGTTGTGCTCCTTAAGTCACACTTCACTGGCAGTGACACTTCTGCCTATAGCTAAGGACCAGTTTTATTGTAATTGATTGATTGTCACTTCACAGAATCCAACACAAAAGATGGCGCACACTTCCAATTTTAGTTCTAATAAATCAAAAATTGTTATAAGGCAAATCAAAAGCAATAAAAATATATTAATATTAGAGTAGTTTGTAAAAATTCGTTAGGTAGCCAAAGAAATTGTATATGAGACAAATTACTGAACTACTAATCACTTGCTTAATCATGAAGAAAATTGCTACTGATGCTTCAAAAGTCTTGGAGTACCAGTTTAACAGTCCTTCTTTCCAAATGTGCCTCATTACTTATTCAGCTTGAATTGCATCAGCTGAACCCTGTCTTTAGTCTGGATCCTGTTGCCATTTCCTCCAGAGAATGAGCCTTCTACTTCCAAAAATATGAATATATATATGTATATATATACATATATATACACATTTACATACATGTGTATGACTACAAGCTGATATTTTATAAAAACATATAAAAATTATATCATGTGTATATATACAGTCAGTCCTCATTATTTGAGGATTCTTTGTGAATTTGCCTCCTCACTAAATTGTTTGTAACCCCCAAATCAATACTCTCTGTGCTTTCCTAACTATTTGCAGATATGTGTAGAGTTGCCCCAATGTGCATGTTCCCAGGTGAGGTGCAACAAGGCAGCAGTTCTGCCTTGGTTTGGCTCATACAGAGATGACCAGAGGATGGAGACAGTGGAGTGGTACACTGTAGTGCAGAAGCTCTGGCTCTGGACCAGTAGGACCGGGTTTGAATCACAAGTCCAACACCTGTTGGTAGGGCATCCTCAGGCAAGTCACTATACTTCTGAATCTCATTTTCACTTTTGTAAAATAAAGAAAATGGGATCTACCAGGATGAGTTATTTTTAGGATTTGAGATTCTAATCAAAATTATTTTTATATATATATATATATATATATATATATATACACACACACACACACATATCTATATAACATATAGTAACATATAGATAATAATGGGAATCAACTATATACATATACTTACATGTATGTATATACATGCACATACATGTAGACACACATGGAGAGAGGCACATATATGTTTGCATCTTTGTAAATGAGGGTAGAATGTTTTTGACCATTTGCTATACGTTCTGAAATCCACACAGATATAACCAACAGACTTTTGCTAATGGCTCTTATTTCCTCCATTTTCAGAAGTGAAGCAATTTTCTCTCAAAAGAACTTTCCTCCTTATGAACAGGGAGTAAATTGCTCACTTTTTGTAGGTGCATTAAGTCCTTTGGGGCAAGCCTACTTAAGCCCACTCAGTAAAATACCTCCTTCAACACACTGAATAGTCTCCCATTAATCTCACCAAGTCAATGCAACTTCAAAAGGGAAATAATTCACTCTTCTTTCATAAGTATGATGAGAACCATAATGCATTTTTTTCCCAACTCTTTTTCTATATCTTTCTATTCGTTGACTAGGATTGTTAGATGAGGCTTACATTGGTACAGTCAAAGGATGGCTCCCCACAAAAAAGTGATGCCACTGTTTTAACAATAGCATGGGAACTTTAAGATATTCTTTCAAAAGTTATAATGAGTTCATAATATTCCATTCCTGCTCGTCCTCTATGGATCTTGATGACCAAGGGAACATGTCTACAAGACAGCTAGAAGGCATTAGCAATCCATTCTGGGAACTGAATGGACTAGCTAGTCTGTAAAAGGTAGAGACCTTTCAGACTTGACGTCTGTAACCCAGAACATAAGCTATTGAGCCAGTGAAAAATTTTCAGAAATGGAAGTGTGGTATTTAATTTGCTATAGCCAAGTGTAAAACCATGTGTTTATATTTGATATTATGAAGAAAGAATTCCCATCTACAAGTTTATAGTTCTTACTAGAAGAGTATTAGAGTTGTTTGTGTTCTAAATATTGTGTTAGTGGGAGCAGATTAAGTTCAGGAATAAATAGACCATCAAATTAATGATGGTACAAACACAATATAAATTAATCTCTCGTCCATGTAAGAGTCCAAATTGTTGTTTCTGGATGACAGGCATATCTCCTCCAGGCAGTATTTCAGTGACCCAGGCTCCTTTGCTCTGTGGCTCTGTCATCTCCCATGCCCTCACTGTCACCTGCATCTAGCAGGCAGAAGGAGGAAAAGAAGGTAGGGAAGGCACAGCCACTTTGTGAAAGCTTTGGCTTAGAAACGCCATCATTTATGTTTTCCATTGGCTAGAACTCAGTCTATGGCCACACCAAACTGCAAAGGATGCTGGGAAATGTAGTTTACCAGGAAGAAGATCGTAGAGTTTGGTGAGCAGTTAAGCATCTCTGGTACAAGGTTGTTATGCTATTGGACTTAAAGAAGGGACACAGACATCCTCCACCATAGGTAGTGGATGAGATCTCAGAATAGGGGTGAGGTCATTTATGGTATAAATATCCTGGGGAAGATGCTGCTTTCTATTCAGAAACAAGAACTGGGACAAAAAGGTCAGAGAGCAGAGGGCAATCCATTTTGCCAGTCTCTCTCTTGGTTTCTTTTTTTATGTTAGAATTGAATGAAGAAAGAATTGAGATGTTTAAAAAACAGTTTCTCACATGAAAGTGAGAAACTCAGGCAACATGTCTATAAAGTTACGGCAGCAATTTGGAAATAGAAGCTTCTGTCTCCTGATATGTGGAAAAGTAGTGCCATTTGTGGGAGTGAGTGGACATTCTAATATATTTTGAATATCTTCATATTTTAATAGTTCTCCATCTATTGAGAACCGCCCCCAAGATAAAAGTTATATTTTTCAATCTTCCTTGCATCTAAGATGCAGATATGTGCCTTAGACTCTTCCACAGAGATGCATGAGACTGATTTGGTGACAAGCTACCTGAGGGGCCTGGCAGAGCCTTGATCTATGTTGCTGGTGTGGGAGCGGCCAAGACATGTATTTCTGGTGTTAATAGTGGTGGAGGCAATCTCTCTAGTGCAGGAGAGGTCAACTGGGTCTGGAGTTGGTGGTTGCAACCAGGCCAGTTCTGTGGGCTGGTTCTGGAAGTTGTCCCTGTAAGCTTAGTCTAACACTATTCCTCCAGATCTTCCAGTGATTCTGTGAGCTTTCTAATATCCTTCAATAAATTTCTCTGCATCAACTGGCTAGAGTGAGCCCTGCTCTCTGCAACTAAAAACCTTCACGGATACGGAGACCAAGCTAGCCATGGTAGAACAGCACTCATTGCTTTGTATATAAGACTACTTATATTCCTGAAACTCCTTGTTCACACTTTCTTATTCTAGCCAGAATCAGCACTGTGCTAAAGATATGCAAATTAAAACTTCTGTCTATATTGTGCCAGGATATTAATGCTGGATCAGAACCCATTTGGAAGACATCATGGTTGTGGCAGGAGAACCCCAAGGGGAGAAGGTAACTTTCAGGAGACTGAGTCAAGACCACTGTTCAGCTGTCCTTCTACACCAAGGAATTCTCTTTCTGGGGTTAACCCTGAAGATTCTGGAGTATGATTTATTAAAGGAGGCAAATTCTTTCACAGATAGACTACAAAAATATATCAACTATTCTACAAATGGACATCTCAAATGTTATTTTGTTTGCTCTAGAGGGCAATGGTTACTTGGGTCTAATTTTTGGAGAAGTTATTTATTTTAATCAAAATTTGTATACCCCAAATAACATTTCTAAGGTAATATAGGCTTAACAGAGACTCAAATCAAAGGCATGCCATTAGTACTGCATATGCAGAAGAGAGATGGCTTTGGTTTGTGAGCAGAAACTTGGTGGAATGGAAAGAGCTTTGCGTTCTGTTACTTACTAGCTGTGTGTGACCTTAGGCAAGTTATTTAACTTCTCTGAGTCTCATTTCCTCGTCTCTAAATTGGAGATAATAATCATAGGATCATAGGATCTTACTCACAGGATTATCAGTAATCTTAATCAAAAGTGTGTTATGGTTCTCTGTTTCAGGCAATAGAAACCAATTCTGGAGAATTTAAGCAGAAAAGGAATTATTGGGAGGCTACTGAGATGTTCACAGAATTGACAGCAAGGTGGAAGAACCAGAAAATGAGCAGCATTAAAGGAAGCCGAGCAAAAGGAGAGCCGAGGTCAACACCAGTAATGGCTGGTTGTGGTACCCTCACTGCCTCTTCGATCATTGACCCTAGTTCCTGCTGCCGCTGCTGCTTGGCTAAGCAGGATTCTCATGCCACGGGACTGTTATCTCCACTGAGTCTGTGCACTGAACCCTCTCAGTGATGTACTGAACCTGAATTTTTTTTCTTATTAATTAAGCTGATAATCTAAGTTTTTATTTTATTTTATTTTTTATTTTTTGTTGAAGTATAGTTGATTTACAATGTTGTGTTAATTTCTGTTGTACAACAAAGTGATTCAGTTATACTATATATATATATATATATATATATATATATATATATAAAAATAATAGTTTTTATCTGCTAACCCCAAACTCCCACTCCATTCCTCCCCACCCCTCTCCACCTTGGCAACCACAGGTCTGCTGAACCTGAATTTAATCTGCTTGTGAGAGACAACCGCTAAACATTCAGGAATTTTGCAAGCTGGGTATTAAAATGTTTCTAGTTTGAAATCAGCCACAGTAGGAGTTATTTATACCACAGAAATCGGCGAATGCTAAAAATTCAGGACTGGGTTTTTGTTTTGTTTTGTTTTCCTCCGAGATCCAGTTGACCAACACACTGCTGCTTCCAAAGCTAAATCCTGATTGGCTGAGTCCAGGGCACATGAGTGTGTTTAGGGGATGGGGAGAGGAGAGACTGGCCTTTTAGATTGTAGGAGGAAGTGGGCCTCTCTCTGATCAGGACTGAAGTAGTTGGAGGATTCTACCCAAAAGGATGAGGTCTTCAATGCTGAATCACCACCCAAAATTTCAGATCTTCTCTACAGTATGCAAAGGGCTCACCCAAAACTGTACCTTTATCTGTAACAAGTACCCAGCACATGTTTGGTCCCTTTACCTTCATTTTCTTTCTTTTCCCAAGTTTTGGCCACATGTATAATCCTTACTTTTCTGTTTGATATGTGCTCTGAAGTTCTGGCCACAACAAAATTGAAGCCTTCATACAGACTTGCTCTAAGTTTTCTCCAGTTAAGGAGTAAGGTCGTCTCAAAGGTTCCAACTGTAAACCGACAACTGTAGTATTATGTTCCCTGTTAAGGAAATAAGCATCTTTCGATAAGATATTGTCCTAAAATCTTCACGTTTAAATATTTTTTGGATGAAAGTAACTCATATGTACAAACACTTGAAACGAGGTAAATTTCTTATTAAGATACTGAAGGTCTTTCTGTTTGTTAAGTAATTCAAAATGCTATTGGAAGAATTTTTATTTAAAAAAAGGTTGTTAAAGCAGAGAATCTTCCAAGTGAGAGGATATGGCAGGCAGAGAGCATTATTTTTCCTCCAAATTAATAAATGTTAAGGTAACTGGTTAATCGGCCAGAGGTTAGAAAAAAATGAATATAAATAAAATCCTGTTCATGAAAATTGCCTTTTTATAATATCAGCTACAAATGATTTATGTCCTAAGACTTGAATGAAGAGGAGGAAAAACTGTTTTGGTAATAGAAATTGCATTGCAAAACATTTTTTTCATGTGTATCTTGTTTAATTCTTCACGTTGCATATTCATCGCTCCGTGTATATGGTTGGAAGGTACCTGAACTCACATTTGAAATTAGGAAAATTTGTGATTGTTCAGAGTCAACTTTCATTTTCTAAATGATTCCAGAGGAAGGGACTTTTTCTCCTAAGTGAAGTTATTCATTCTTAAAGAGTCATTTGGAAGTTCTTCTACCTGAAGCTTTTGCTCAAGTGTTTGGAAAGGATGATGCAGAGACACTGCCAGGGGTGAGGGCAGGAGAAGCCCCAGGGGGTCCCGGGAGGAGAATAGATTCCACTGTTACCCCATTGGGTTCAGTGACTGGAAGCTAGTTGCCTTGCCTCCTGGCCTCACTTAGGTTCCTCATCTGAAAAATAGGGGCCCATCTAGAAGTTCTTTTTATTTCCTTACCTTTCAAAGTTTTGCATCCTAATTACTAATTCAAATGCCATCTCTCAGTTGAAAAATACACTTCATTACTTGTTGTTCAGCTGGGCACTCATGAAAATTTGGCAAACTGCCATGAAAGAAACAGAATTTCCTGTCGCTGGTGCTCCAGTTCACACCTGCATCATAGCAATCCCCTCCTCCGGCCTTTGTCCATGAGTAAACACTTATTTTTGGCAGTGCTGGCTTGGAAATAGCATCTCCATAGAAACCATGGAAAGTGTTCACCGTTCGGGTGAACACTTCCCTCGCAACTGAGAATCTCAACCTTTACATGTCATCTTAATTAGTAAAACCGGTACATCTTTCAAGATCTCCAAGTCTTTCTGTCAGTTTGCAAGTCAAATCCTAAATTAGATACAACACCTGAACCCGCATGCACGCTGAGAGGAGACATCAGTGTTGTCATGACAACTGGGAAATGCCAGGTCTCTCCACCAATGCTAAGTCAACTGTCGTGGTGGGATTTACACACCAGTTGTTATTAGATTTCTTCTTGGAGCAAAAATGAAGTCACATTTTGGGTTTTTCCTGAGGCATTCAAAGCCACTTGTGTTTTTATTGTTGTTCTTGGTGGTGGTGGTGGTGGTGGTGTTTCCTTCCTCTCCTACAGTTCCAACCTGGGTGGTCTCAGAATTGCAGGGTCTGGTGGGAGTCTAGGTTCTCAAACGGAACTCTGAAAACCAGCTTTATAAGATGGCTTAAGGATAAATAGAAATAAATGAGAAAACCCCCAATATATCACCGGTTCCAGTGCTATTAGAGCCAGGAAGAACTTCCATTTGATACCCAAACCATAGGGATAAACTATATAACGTACAAAGTTATTCCCCCTCTTCCCCCTCCAGCCCCCAATATGTGGATAATTGTAAACACTCCTGAGCCAATCCTTCAGTATTTACTGAAATGCCAACATAAGTAGGGTCCTATATTACAGTCCTTAGCAAAATTCAGTATCAATTACCAGTTAGCAACTACTGGAGGAGGTTTCAGTTTTCATGAAGTCCAAGTACACGGTAAGTGTTGACTTTACTTTGTCAGGTGACACTTACCTTGTTTGAAACACTGGGTCATGAAATTTCACTTAAAAAATATTTCTCTAATTTTTTGTAAACACATAGAACGGAGAGAAGTATGGTAGGGCAACTGCACTGCGCAAGAATAAAAGGGTACCATTTGCCCAGGTGGCAATAAAGGTGGTGCCCACCTGATTTGTGCAACAGGGCAGACTTCACTGAATTGAGAGGAACTGTAACAATCTTCTCTACTTAGACATATGAGTTTTTTCATTTGTTTATTTCCCTAAGCAACTGGGTGGATGGTGGCACATTCAGTGAGGTCAAAACACTAGGGGAGGAATGAGCTGATTTGCAGGGCAAGCCAGGGATGCTTCTGTGGGGATGATAAATTTGACAGGTTGACTATGTCATTGAATACCCAAGACTGGAGTTGAGGGGAGAGGTTGGAACTGGATATAGATTTGGGGGAGTTATCAGTGTACAGATAATCCTTAATGCTATGGAACTGAATGAGATGTCCTAGAGTGGGAGAGTGGAGAGAGAAGAGAAGAGGCCCCAGGACTGGGTTCAAAGGTCTGCCAATACTCAGAGGTCAGGAAAAGGATGTGGAGCTGGTATAGGAGACTGAAAAGGTGCAGTCAGTGAAGTACAAGGAAAACTAAGAGGTCAGTGTCCAGAATGGAAAACAAGTAGGAAGAGCGCTTCAAGAAGGAGGATAAATGCTGGTCACGTGTTGCTGAGTGTTAGCGAGGTCCTGCTGATTCTTTCTCCTGTGTATTTTCTGAACGTGCTTCCTCTTCACCACCTGGGTGACTGCTTCCCTAGCTCATAAATACAACAGTTCCTCAAGGGATCTCCTCACCTCCTGTTGCAGCTTCCATGTGCCATGCTATCCCCAGACTGCGTAATCTCTCTAAAATGCAACACTACTATGTCACACCCTTACTTAAAGCTATGCAATAGCTCTCCATTACCCACAGAATATGATCTTCACTCCTTCATACCCCTCTCCTTCACCTGGCCTTCAAAAATTCTTTGCTGAAAACCTTCAGGGATTTCAGGGTTTTGGGGGGCATGAGACACCCATTCTGTCATGGCCCTGCAATAAACCTTTTTCTGCTCCAAACTCTGAAGTTTCGGTTTGTTTGGCCTCGCTGTGCATCGGTACATGAACTTGCATTCAGTGACCTGTCCTATGAGGCCCTTCATCACTTGGAACTTAACTCCCCCCCCACCAGCTCTATCTCCCACACATCCTGTGCTATAACCCTACTGAATCACTTCTAAGGCGCCCCACATTTTTTTTTAACTTCCATGCAGTTCCTTCTGGCTGGCGCTGTTCCCTCTGGGTAAAACGCTTTTCCCTGACTAGTACTCCTAAAATTTCTTAATATATAGGTCTCAGTTCTAGAGTTATCTCCTCTGTAAAGTCTCCCCTGACCTCCCTAAACAGATAGGTATTGTCCATCCCACCATTCCATGACTTGCCATCTATGTCTCTACGATAGCACCTTCCATTCCTATTAAAGCTGCTTTTTATTAGTATTGTGATACCAGATGCTGCCATTAAACCATGAATTCCTTAAGAGAGGGCTCCTGCCTTCTCTTTCAGTGTTTCCAATGCCCTGTACAGCCCTTGATTCCTGTGAGAAGCTCCATACGTACATATCTAATGAACAAGACTTTCAAGCCTTCGTAATAGTCTGCATTTCCTTATTGGCTGTACTTCAGCAAAACTTCCTCTCAGGGAATTAGTCACTTATTAAAAGTCATGGCTAATCACTCACCTGGCCCTCACCTGCATGTTCTCGGTGAATATGTTGCCCAAGTAGTCCCAGGTCGTGGGCCACCGGTGATTGTGCTGTTTTATCATCACCAGGGGCTATTCCTGACCATTTCCAGCAGGGGTCCACAATTAGGAGTCATGCCGCTGGTTGCTTGTATCAGGGAAAAATCTCTGCTCATCCCATTTCTTGGAAGCCCAGCGCTATATTACTGCAATTAAAACGATCCAGTATTTGTCAAAATTCCCCCAGCTACAGAAATTGTACCTTGAGATACAAGAAAACTTACTTTATTAAGACTTCACATTTTTATTAATATAATTTTTAAAGAAAATGCCTTACATAACCTAGCCATAATGCGTTGAGGAATAAGATATAGGGAGGGAAGAGGGGTAGACCACATTAGCTTGGGGCTGAAATAGTTTATAGAGGAGATTTATGGAAAGCATTACAAAGTCATATTGTGGCATTTAAGTACTTTCCACTAGAAAAAATATATTTTTATTTCCCTGACAGTAGGTTACATAATAGTAGGAATTTGATCATCTCTGTCTTGTTTTCTTCTCTCTTTGCATATTAAAAATAAGCTGTTTCAAGATATATCTGCTGTTGAAAGATTAAAAGGGTAAAATTCAGGCTTCAGAGTGTTATGAAGGCAGGCATTTTGACCTCTCAAAATTTGACCTTTTAGAGATCAACTATTCAAGCCCTTCCCTCCGCGTCTCAATGGGCGTAATTGAAATCATACCAGAAGAATGAGAATCTGTCCTATTTTTAGAGTGCTAGAAAAGAAATTTCCATCAGTAACTCATTTTAGTGTACACTAACTCTCTGAAACTTCTTTCTCTCGTCTTCTTGAAGGCATTCATGCTTCCGCAAAGCCCTTTGCCTTCCTCCAAACCTGGACAACACCATCCATAAAACCACATCTTCACTGGTATGCTTTGGGCTTCACCTAACAGTAAGCTCAATTCAAACTGACTTAAACAGTCAGGGAACTTATCACCTCTCATAACTGCAAGCCTCAGGTTATGTGGGTGCTAGAGTTGTTTGATTTGGTGGCTGGTAAATATCCCCGGGGACACAGGTCTTTCCACTTTCCCATGACCATCCTCAGAGCTTGTTCCAGTCTCAGGCTGGTAGCAAGATGGCCGCCCACATCCAGAGACAAAATCCAGAAGTAGAAGAATGGGGACTTCTTCCTTCGTCTCCTCCTTGGAATGGAGGAAACCTTTTCTAGAAATCTCCCATCAGACTTCTCCTCATGTTTCTTGGTCAGAATTGGCCATTCTTGAACTAGGCATTGACGAGGATGAAATATTCACAGTTGACCAATCATGGATAGATTAAACCACAGAGGCCACTACATCCACCTGTCATTCCATCCAGACTTCCTCTTGGCCTCTGGTCCTGTCCCATTATCCATTTCTTCCAAAGGCTGCAAAGGAAGGACCAAGATGAAGAATACAAGAGAACACAGAGATAGGAAAGAAGGGGTAGTTCAAGTTTGTAATAAGGATACAACTTAAAAGTAGAGAATAGAATTTATTAAAAAGGAATCTTTTCTCACATTTATTAAGTAAAATTTAGATCATGTGATCTGAGATCTCATTTAACCCTAAGGTGTGGTTCTGACTGATAGGAACTTGGGCAGTGAGGTCAGACAAGCTTGTGTGTCCTTAGGTCAATTAGCTTAATTGTGCTGAGCCTCTGTGTCCTCATTTGAAAAATAGGAGTAATAAAAATCATCTTGTGGGTTGTTGTGAGCACTAGAAATATTATATAACTAGCGCTAGCATTGCACGTGGCACTTTATAAATAACGGCTGTTGTTTATAATAATAAAAAGAAGAAATTAAAGATGCTAAAGACAGTCAGCATCAGGGACCCCAGAAAGGCTGAACTACCAATATTGAATCATTCATTGTGTTAAACGCATTACTTATATTGTCTTACTTAACCCTTTATTGTTATCCTTCCTTTACAGATGAGCATTCAGAAGGTCACATGATTAGTGAGTAGAAGGACCTGGTCTGGAATCTTAATCTGCCTTGTGCCAGAGCCCAAGCTCCTGACCATACATGATACTGTTTCCAGACATAAGCCCCTTTACTTGATACCTGGGTTGTACATTCTGAACAAACCCAACAAACACTTGCTTTGAATTGCTTTATTTATCCACTTACGTGAATCTTTAAAAATTGCATGTATGTTGATAACCTGTTATCATATACACCCTTTATCAACACTGATACAGAACACAAAACCTCTTCCCATTCCCGAGAAAGAATCTACCAGCCCCAAAAGATGAGTAAGGAAGCAGATTTCCCAAAAGACCGTATGGCAGAGATAGAGGAGGGCGTTACACTGCACACTGCACAGCAGCTATTGGAATTGTCACCCATCCTATAAACTTTTGAGGTCACTTCTTCCCCATTAAATCTTCACAGCGTGGCGGATTGCTCTCCTTGGTGCTTCCCTGTAGCCAAGCTCCTTCTTTGAGTCCCAGCTCCCTTCACCTGATCTCCCACTTCCACTCTGATTACCCTCCTCTTTTCTCTGCAGAACATTTAGTACTTCTCCACCTTCTGCCTTGGACTTTTACACTGCAGCCCATCTCTGGAATCAACTAAAAAGATGTCCCCTCCGTGGAGCCCAGCCTCCTTAGAAAATGGGTAGGGACAAGAGATAAATAATAATTCTCTCTTTTAAATCTTTAAGCTACCTAAGATTATCTTGGGTTGCAGTAGGGAATACATAAATAAATACCTCGTGTTCCTGGTCTTACATGCTGGCCAGGTTTGCTCTCCAGTATTCATTGATCTCTAGCTCTATTCGACTATTTCGTCACTCGTTGTCAGGATAGTCTGAGGGCTATTGGGAAATGTTTATGAGATTATGTGGCTGTTAAAAGGACAGTTTCTCCTCTTTATTACCGCAGACATCTATCTATCTTTTAAAAATATTTCCTTGACCTATAAAAGTAATATAGACTCATTGTAGATTATTTGGAAAATTCAGAAAATTATCATGAAAAACATCAAAATCATTTATAATTCTGCTGTCCAGAGTGAGCTTCTGGTAACATTAGGGAATATATTCTTATGCTTTTTTTTTTCTATTTTCTTTCTCTCCCTTTAGCTCTTTTAAAAATTTAAAGGAGTGAAATGGGCAGAGGATCTGAATAGACATTTTTCCAAAGAAGATATATAGATGACTAACAGACACACTGGGGAAAAAATCCTCAAAATCAAACGAACGAAAACAAAGTTAGGTTCCCATCTCATACCACACCCAAAATAAATTCCAGATGAATTAAATTTTGAGATTTTAAAGGAAAAAAGTTACAGAAAGAAAATATAGTCAAATACTTATTAAGAATTTAAGTTATAATCTCTAAACATGACACATAAGGCAAAACTAAAATAGAAATGATTAATATATTTGAGTATATAAATATAAAACTTTTTTGTTCCAAAATAAAAATAATAAAGGTAATAAACTTAGGAATATATTTAGACTTTAAATAGACCAAGGATTAGTAACTTTAATATACAAAGAGCTCTTAAAAATTACTAAGAAAAAGATGTAAAAGGAAAAAATGGGCAAAGTGATATTATATTTGTTATCTATTACTGCATAACAAATGATCTCAAAACTCAGTGGCTTAAAATGACAAACATTTGCTATCTAACAGTTTCTGTGGCTCAGGAATTGGGGAGTGGTTTAGCCGTGTGGTTTTGGTTCAGGGTCTTTTATAAAGCTGCAGTCAAGATGTCTGCTAGGGCTACAGCCATTTGAAGTTTGAGTGGGGTGGGAGGATGGCTCATACACATGGCTTTTGGTATGGCTTTTTTTTTCAGTTCCTCACTAGCTGTTGACAAGAAGCCTCACTTCCTAGGAACATGGACCTCTCCAAATAGTGTTGCTTGAGTGTTCTCACTAAATGGCAGAATTAGAGCAAGGCAGAAGTCACCATTACGTCTACAATACTCTATTGGTCACATAAACTGACCCTTTTACAAGTGGCAAGAGACTACACAAGGGCATGCGTACCAGGAGGCAGGGACTGCTGGGGCCAGTCTTGGAGGCTGGATGCCACAGATATGAACTGGTAATTCATAAAAGTAGAAGTCAGTGGCCAGCCAGTGTAAAAGGGACCTGCTTGGTGGGGTAGCCCACAGCACTTGTGTTACTGAGTCTGGGCCTCTCCCAAGTAGTAGGCTCTGAGGCCCACAGCTGACAGGCTATTCTTGTGGGTCAGGAATTGGGGACATTAGGAGGGAAATTAGGATCAGACTGGGGTGTCCTCTGAAAGCTGGCATGCCACCCCATTCTCTTAAGCAAAGGCAGAAGAACAGCACCCAGGAGGTGTCTTTGGGTTAATGGTTTTAGGCCATAGGCCAAAATGTGGTAGACCGTAGGTCATGGCCAAGAGGCTTCCAGTCTAGTCAGCCAGGAAGGCGTTGAGGCCTCTGTACTGCCACCAAGGAGCAGAATGATAAATAGGACACGGAAGCCCCTTTGAGCCCAGCCTTAAAGGCCAACTCCTTGTCAGTTGGTTCCCTTTGAAGACATTTCCCAGTAAAGAATTGTGTTGGAAAAAGTAAGCGTTGAATCCAAATAGCAAATTCTGCCTTTAGGACATATGTCAAGGTCCAAATGATCAAGAAAATCACAGCTTTGGACCAGCAACGGCTGCTTAAACCTAACTGAAATGATGTCATTCTGATGCTGGATCTGGTCATGAATATCTCGTTGTTGGTGACATTTCATATTTCTCTTCTGGCCTTGTACAAAGGGAACAAAGAAAGACCAAGATCTTAAGTTTTAAACAAAATAATAAAAATATGGTAGTATTGAATTTTCATGAAACCAGTAAACAAAATGCACCCCAAAAATTCTGTTTTGTCTCATACATATATAAGAAAACAAATCTTTCATCCTGGCATTCCAATTTCTTCACTGTAGACTCTAACCTCATTTTCCCTCTTAACTCCAAGTTTTAACTGTCTTCCATCCTTCTCTTCAGCCATGTCAGTCTATTCCACATTTCTCATTCATGTCAACATTTCTGATCATGCTTATCCTGTTGCCGCCTCATCTGTCTTGTCTTTGCTTCTTTCATCCTCCCACATAATTCTTAGACTATCTTTTAAGCCTTGTTCAAATACCTTCTCTTCTATAAAAATTTTACAGACTACTCCAGCTTTTTCCATTCTCTGAACTCCAAAGGCATCTTTGGTCTAATTTCTCATGTCAATGAGGCATTCACTAAGCTATATTTATTTTTGGCATGATTACTTATCATTTGACATGTATACACATTGCTTTTTCAAATAGATTGTAAACATTGTGAGAACAGGGTCTATGCTCTATCCTTCTTTGTCTTCCTTGCTTCATTCTACCCCCTGGTGGCTACCTCCTTGTAAGTGGTACAGCACCTTGTAACAAGTAACTAAGCAATAAGTACTTGATAGATTGATACATTGATTAAAGTAACATTGCAGGAGATCAGATTATAGTCTGACCCTCTTGCAGCAATGCTTTACCATAAGTGAAGAAGGGCTGTGTCCAAGCCCTGGTGATGGGGTGGTGGTTCATTTATGCTCTGAGCTAGATAAGAAATCAGTAGGAGTTATACCAGCCCAAGAAACTCTGAAAGAACAGAGATAATATATACGCGACCACATGAGTTGCTCAGAGTGATCCATTTCTAGTGACATCTCTACACAGTTGGGCAATTTTTCACCATTTCAGGCTTCAAAGACCTATTCTTAAGATTAAATGTGGGGCCTTCCCTGGTGGCGCAGTGGTTGAGAGTTCACCTGCCGATGCAGGGGACACGGGTTCCTGCCCCGATCCGGGAAGATCCCACATGCCGCGGAGCGGCTGGGCCCGTGAGCCATGGCCGCGGAGCCTG
>NW_020837952.1:26332-216670 GCF_003676395.1 Aethalodelphis obliquidens | reverse complement strand
AAAAAAAAAAAAAAAAAAAAAAGATTAAATGTGATTCATTAAACATATTTAATGAGCGCCAGTCAAGGGTAAAAGCATCTAGGACTGATACTGGTACGTAGTAGGTGCTCGAAAAATCTTTCTTCTTCCCTAGTTTTGGGTGGCAAACATTCTGGTTGTTTCCCAAGATGGCCCCTTCTTCCTCACTTCCCCACTCCTGCCACAGTGCTCTCACGGGGTGAGCTTTTGATTGTCGATGCGAGTTCCTTATATTTATATAGTGCTTTATGGTATCTAAAGCAACTTCAGGCACATAATTTAATTTGGGTGTCACGTGACTCTAGCCAGATATATATTATTAATCCCTAATTTTCAAGTGGAAAAATTGAGCCTCAGAGAACTTAAGTTCCTTGCTGTTGGTGAAGGACTTGACCTTGGATTTTCTGATTTAATAAGGGAGAAGGAATGAAAAGATGGAGAGGAAGTACTTTGATTTTTGTTTTGTTTTGCTTGAACAGTATTACCCTGAGAATACCACTCTGGCAGAGACTGCTGTTTGTCTCCTGAACAGAGGTAGATTTACCATGAGGTGAATGAGTTGAGTGTGTTTGGAAATAAAAGGAGCCAAGAGAGACCAGCTTTTGGTGAGCGTGGACAACTGGGCTGCATCCTGCTGGGCCTCTGAGCCTTGTTACATGTGCACATCTTCACCTTTGGAATAATGGAAAACCATGAAATGTCTGAGGATGAGGTGAGATATAATCAGATAAGCCTTTAGAAAAAGGAAAAAAAAATCTTATTTCTGGTTAGTGTTCCATGGTATTAGAGGTATCATTGTTTATTTAACCATTTACTTACAGAAGGACTTTTTGGTTGTTTCCAGTTTTTAGCTAGTATAAATAAAACTGCTAGAAGCAAGTATAGGTTTCTGGATGGATATAAGTTTTCATTTCTTTGAGACTAATGCCCAGGGGTGCAATTGCTGGGTCATATGCATGTTTAGATTTTTTAAGAACCTGCCAAATTATCTTACAGATTAACTGTAACATTTTACAATCCCACCAGCAACGTATGAGAGAGACAGTTTTTCTCCATTCTCGCCAGCATTTGATTTTGTCACTGCATTTGCTATTACCTGTTCCAATATCTCATCATGTTCTTCATTTCCATTTCCTGAATGGCGTTGAACATCTTTTCATGTACTTATCTGCCATCTGCATATGCTGTACAGTGAAATGTCTCTTCATGTCTTTTGCCCATTTTCTAATTGGATTGCTTGGTTTTTTAATGTTGAGTTTTGAGAGTTCTTTATATGTTCTAGATATGAGTTTTTTCTTAGGTATGTGGTTTGCAGATTTTTTTCTCTGACTCTGTAGCTTGTGTTTTCATCAAGGTCTTTTGCAGTGCAAAAGTTTTAAATTTTGATGAAGTGCAATTCATTAATATTTTCTTTTATGGTGTCATGTCAAATAACTCTTTACTGAGCCCTAAGTCCCCCAATTCTCTCCTATATTATGTTCTAAAATTTTTATAGTTTTACATTTACACTTATACCTATGATCCATTTTGAGTTAATTTTTTTATGTGATATGAGGTTCAGGTTAACATTCTTTTTTATTTTTTATTTATTTATTTATTTTTTGCCTATGGTTACCAAATTGCTTTAGCACATTTCTTGTTGCATCTTTGTTAAAAGTCAGGTAGCCATACCTATATGGAGTGATTTCTTCATTCTCTCTTTATTCCATTGATCAATGTGTCTATCCTTTTGCTAATATCACACAGTCCTGATTACCATAGTTATGTAGAAAGCCTTAAAATCGGTAGACTAATTCTTCTCAATTTATTCTTCTTTTTCAGAATCATTTTAGCTTTTCAAGTTCCTTTGTCCCTCCATGCAAACTTTAGAATAATCTTGCTGAATCTACAAAAAATTTTGCCTGGATTTTGATAGGAATAGTGTTAAACTGTATATCAACTTGGAAAATTGGTTGGACATCTTTGCTATGCTGAGTTTTCCAATCAAGAAACATAGAATATGTCACCATTTATTTTTATCTTCTTTCTTTCATCAGTGTTGTGTAGTTTTTGGCGTACAAGTCCTGTAGGTATATTGTTAGACTTACACCTAAGTATTTCACTTTTTTTGAGCAATTGCAAATGGTTCTGTTATTTTTAATTTAAGTTTCCAGATGTTCATTACTGGTATATAGAAATGAAATTGATTTTTTCACGTTGCTCTTGTACCTGGATCTTGCTGAATTTATAAGTTCTTGGAGATTTTTGTAAATTTCTCGGGATTTTCTATGTAGAATATCATGTCATCTACAAATTGGGGCAGTTTTATTTCTTCCTTTCTAATCTGTATGTACTTCATTTCCTTTTCTTGCCTTATTGCTCTGGCCAGAACTTTCAACACTATGTTGAATAGTGGTGGTAAGAATGGACATTTCTTGCCTTATTCTTGATTGTAGAAGAAAGCATTCATTCTTTTATCATTAAGTATGATGTTATAGATTTTTTTTGTAAATGTTCTTTATTAAGTTTAGAAAGTTCCCCTCTTTTCCTAGTTTTCTGAAAGTTTTTATCACGAAAGGCTATTGAAATTTTTCAGTGATTGATTTCTGAATGTTTAACTAGTGCTGCATCCCTGAAATAAATCCCACTTGGGCACGGTATAAAATTCTTTTCATATATTGCTGAATTCAACTTGCTAATATTTTGTTAAGAATTTTTGCATTTATATTCCTGAGGGATATAGGTCTGTGGTTTTCTCTCTCTTTTTTTATACTGTCTTTGCTGGTTTTGGTATCAGGTTAATATTAGCTTCATAAAGTGAATTGAGAGGTATTCCAGTCTCTTTCATTTTCTACCAAAGATTGTATAGAATTCACATTAATTTTTCTTTAAATACTTCATAGAATTCTCCAATGAAGCCTTCTGAGCCCAGAGCTTTCTTTTATAGGAAGTTTTAAAATTACTGATTCAATTTCCTTGGTAGTTATAGGGCTATTCAAATTATCTGTTTCATACAGTGTGAGTTGTGGTAGTTGGTGTTTTTGAGGAATTGATCCACTCACCTAAGTTTTTAGATATATGCGTGTAGATTTATTCACAGTATTCTCGTATTATCCTTTTGATATTTGCAGGGTCTACAGCAGTATCCTGTTTCATTTCTGATATTGGTACTTTGTATCTTTTTCCTTTTTTTTTTTTTCCTCAGTCTTGCTAGAAGTTTGTCAATTTTATTGATCTTTTCAAAGAGCCAGCTTTTTGTTTCACTGACTCTACTGCTTTTTGTTTTCAACTTTAGTGATTTCTGCTCTTATCTTTATTATTTCTTTGCTTCTTCTTTCTTTGGGTTTATTTTGTGCTTGATGGTGTGACATCACTCTAAGTCAGCCTCTCAAAGGACAGGGACCATCTGACTTGTGACTGGGTAACTAGAAGACCAGGAAAACTGAAAAATACAGAAACTGAGGAGAACAGAGACCTTTAGGTAAGGAGAAAAATATGTGTCCTTCTAAGCAATAAACTCAAAGCATCAACAAATCTCTATGGAAAGGGAGTTGCCTTTGAGTCATGTGTTTTGGCCCTGAGCCCATGTTTTATTTTCTCAGATCCCCAAAGAGCACAATATGAAAACAGAGAATGAAGGAAAGAAACCAATACAGTTCCATGTGATAATGTGACATACTCATTCCATGTGACATACTTACTGTGAGAGGCACTTTGCAAGCTGTGAGTATATTCTCCTTGAGTGTCAGAAGGATGTTAGAGGCAGAGGAAGGGGAGCTTCAACTCAATCAACCAACTATCCTGAGTCCATAATTATGTACAGGACACTGAGATAATGCTTGTGCAGGATACAAAATAATTCTAAAGGTTGTGGGGAGGTGCTTACCCTTAGTGAGCTTTTGGTCTTAAGGCATAACAATCCTGGGCTCTAAAATGGTGAGTGCAGCTTCCAAAACCACAGCTCCAAGCTCTCTAATCCACCACTGTATAAAATACCCAAATCTTGGTGGGTAAATGAAGCAGTTAGAACATGTCAGCACTCCTGGATCCTACAAGGAGTGGACTAGTGGAACACCTTATCAGGACTGGGAGAAACTGTGAGTGAATACCTGTCACTTTCTAGGGAAACGGCTGGGGATGAAGTGTGGATGTCATTGCATTTCTCTTACTGTTATTGTTCAGAATGCTCTGACAGAGCTAGCAAGGGGGGAGGAGTGGCATCACATCACTGCAAGAGTTATTAGCACTTGGAGAGCCAGACACGGCTCCCCAGGGGACTTTCCAGTGCTTCGCCAAGCTCTTCTCCCATGCTATGACCCGGCTGCTTCCTGCAGCCCCTCCTCTCCTTGAAACATCACCTCTGATGAGTCTGGGTCTCCAGCCAGCTTACAAGCCCTTGCAACACCCAGGGGACACATTTTGTGGCATTGCCCTTAGAAATGTTACACTAGAGATCGGCCCTTCATTTAATATTTAATGCTGTCCTTACCACACAAAATAGAGACCTGACAATGTCAACAACTGAATACAGAATGAGGATTTTTAAAGTAGATTCTAAAATTGACAATGGTAAATTTAAGTTCAATATTAAGGAAGAGCCAGTGTTTTGTATTCATTAGCAATTAGATCTTTCAGATCCTTTATTTCAAAATACATTATCCTGTGAGGAGTGTAAGAAAGATGTCCTTTGTCTGAACCAGGAGCATGAAGATGTACACCTGTGGGGAATTTGCAGAAACGTTGCGGAAGGTGTTTGCCTAGAGTCAGTGGGAAAGGTAAGGTTTTGTATACTTCAGTAATATCCTATCCTAGTGCAAACTAACAACTACCACTCTGTACTTGCCATGTGTCAGGCACTGACACATATAATACCCCAGTGAAATAGGTATTATCATCCCCGTTCTCAAGATCATGAAGTTGAGCGCTAGAAAGCTTAGGTGACCTGTCCACAGTCAAGCAGTGAGTGCATGTTTAAGCCTGAATGAAACCCAAATATATTGGACTCCCAAGTCTATAATCAGCCACTACCCCTTCTTGCTAGTGTTTTATAGCTAAATGAATAAGAGCAAGGAATCCAATTATCGATCTATTCTGTAAATTGTTACTTGTAGTCCTATATTGGTGCCACAGCCCTACCTGAGAACATTAACTAAATGTGGACTGCTCTTTCAGGCCAATAGTGGTACAAATCTACAATAAAGTTGATTTCTAAATACTCTTCCTAATACATTGAAATTTTTCCAAAGCACAAAAGCATGATTGAAAATGTTCCTCAAATTAAGCTCGTTTCCTCTTCCTAACGTCAAATGAAAAAAAAAATAATGCACAACCGAAAATTTGAGAATTATGCTTTATTTGGTGGACAAAACTGAGGATGTAAGCCGGGATGCAGCCTCTCAGCTAGCTCTGAGGGACTGCTCCGAAGAGGTAAGCGAGGAGCCAGGGTATAGAGGAGTTTTTACAACAAAGACCAGGTATTGGAGCATCAAAAGATTACTGTTAATTAAAGAAAACTAGACAACTCAAGTTAATAAATTTAGCATTTTTCTATGTACAGGAAGATGCAAAAGTCTGGGCTCATTGAAATCATTCCTTTGATATGCACCTCAGCCGTCTGAGCACAGAGTAACCTGTGCTTTCTCATCCTGTGTCTCCTCAGGGTACATCGTTGTGGGGTGGCTAGAGCGGCTGATGGCTTGATGGCAGGCATCCTGTTTCTATCCTGAGTTCCCTTAGGGCTCATCATGGGGCAGCTGTAATGTGATGGCTTGATGGCTGCAACATCCTTTGTTTACTGATACGACAGGCAACATTTTTTCATTGACACTAAAGATCATCTACTTAGAACTGAAATATTCATGTCTATTGGGGAGTACAACCTCAGTTCTCAACTGAATGAGATGCAAAGAGATACTGGAACCCAATAGTCTGTTCTGTGTTTTTCTAGATGAGTGAGCCGCCAGCCTCCCAGGTCCATGTGTCGTAGGGTGATATCCTCCCCCTGCCTCATGAGCTCGTTTTACTTCATCCACGAGGATCTTAGGGACTCTACTTGCACTGGCCAAGGTTCTTCCATCACTGGCATGAATATTGACAGAAAGATGTATAAATAGAACAAGACGTACTCTGATTTAGAAGGTAGAACGGAGTGAAACCAAATGAGCGTAAAGATCCCTACGATAATTAGTATCATAGTCTTTGAAATGGATTGGGGGCATCTCTGGGGAGAGTGAATTAATAAAAATTCCTCTTTATGGTGGTGCATAATAAGGATAATTAAGAAAATGTGCTGCACAGAGTTCTTTTTTGCCAGTGGACACACAACATTGGATGATTCATTGGCTGCTGGAACAGGATTCTGTACTCTGGATCAATCGTGTGGCTTCCTAATGACACTTTAATAGAACAAGTGGGCACAGAGTGACAGCTGATGATGGGAGGCTCAGACACAAAGTAGAACTACGATTGCCTGGAGCTAAACAAAAATTATACCTTTGAAAAACTCAGAGTCCAAGAGCTAATACGTTGTCCACAAAAGGCAGAAAGTTTCCAATAAAATGGGTAAGTTATAAACGTGAGGAGCTCATAAAATGTGTATTTCCGATTGAGGCTAAAAGAGCCAATATAGAGAGAAACAGATGGAGGACAGATAACTTCATAAAAATCTCAAATGCTGTGCCATGGAGGCAAATGTGGCCAGGGGACTCATACCTGTGGACCCAGAGGCCTTTCAGGAACTGACTTTGTCTCTCCAGATCCTAGCCTCCTTGCCTCAAAAATGACTTTCTCTCATATCCACGTGGTTGAAAGAGGCTCCTTGGAGAAGCTTCTCTCTACAAAATCACCTGCACAAAGGTGAACATTCTCGGGAAAAATGGGACTGACGTACATGGTTAATTCTATCAAATGGCTTTAAGATTAATCCATAGAAGTTTGGAAAGGGGCAATGCCACAGTGGCAATAACAGGTCTTCATGATGTTCTTTTCCTCATAATTTACGTTAAGGGAAGGTAGAAACCAGGACACAGAACTTTTTTTTTTTTTTTTGCGGTACGCGGGCCTCTCACTGTTGTGGTCTCTCTTGTTGAGGAGCACAGGCTCCGGATGCGCAGGCTCAGCGGCCATGGCTCATGGGCCTAGCAGCTCCACGTCATGTGGGATCTTCCCGCACCAGGGCACGAACCCGTGGCCCCTGCATCGGCAGGCGGACTCTCAACCACTGAGCCACCAGGGAAGCCCTGGACACAGAACTTTTGTCACAGATGGAAGGAGAAAAAGAGATGTTAGTCATTTTGCTCTAATTCATGTGCAAAAAAAGGAAATGAAATATTCTTCCTCATGGTTTCCATAGCTACTCCACCCCATTGGTTTTCATTTGCAGCCAGTCTACGGGAGAGGTCAGGGACTTGTGGCACTGCAGCCTTCTCACTGCCCCATGGAATCACACACCCTGCATGCCATTAATCGGTACCCGCAGATGTTACCCAGGAGGGCAAAGCAAATCTAAACAGAATCCTCCAAACTAAACAATTCCCCTTTCCCTTTCCCTTTGAAATTCTTATCGAAAGTTAGCTCAAGAATGTCCTTCAAGTTAAATACAAATTAGAGCATTGAGGTAAATGTGATTATGTAATAAAGTAAAAACATAGATTTTAAATATTTCCAGCAAATATGTTTCATATCACCAGTTTGAGGCACAAAATAAGATCATATTTATTTTAATGTTGAAACATAACCATGAAAAAATACTCCCAGATTGACAAGACCTTTCTCCTAGGGTCCTCCTCCCCAGGTGATTTTTAGGATATAACGTCCCTCAACTCCATCCATGAATACATTTTCTGGTACTCTCCTAGTCTTCTCACACCTTCTCTGAAATTGCCCTTCAACTCTGTTTTCTGCCCCATAATCATTATTCCAAGTGTCAATACAGTCCCCTCTTTTTTTTTTGTTTTTTTTTTTTTGGGCTGTGCTGGGTCTTCATTGCTGCACGTGGGGTCTCTACTTGTGGCAAGCGGGGGCTACTCTTCGTTGCAGTGCATGGGCTTCTCATTGTGGTGGCTTCTCTTGTTGTGGAGCACGGGCTCTAGGCGTGCACGCTTCAGTAGTTGCAGTCTGTGGGCTCAGTAGTTGTGGCTTGTGGGCTCTAGAGCACAGGCTCAGTAGTTGTAGTGCACGGGCTTAGTTGCTCTGTGGCATGTGGGATCTTCCCGGACCAGGGATGGAACCTGTGTCCCCTGTATTGGCAGGCGGATTCTTAACCACTGCACCACCAGGGAAGTCCCAGTCCCCTCTCTTAACCTTCCCAAGCTGAAATAGGTCAGTGATATTAACAACCCTTTACTGAATGTTGGGGAAGTTCATTCTTGGGCTGTCTGGCCATGAGTAAAACCTGAGGGTCTGTACCTCGATCGTGGCAGCCTCCACCCGGCTCATCCTCCAACAGTGAGAAATCTCTGGAATCAGGGCCCCCCACCCGTTTGCTCCTCACTTCCAATCCAAGGTGAACATCCACTTTAGCATGCTAATAGTTCCTTAAGGAGAAACTCCTCCTCTGACCCCTCCCCTTGAAACACACAGGAGCAGATGATCTTCCAGGACCCACACAAGTCTAAATGCATAGTTGGAGGTCTTCTGATTAAAGATGAAAAAAAATATGGTGGATTGAATACATGTGCTTATTTCCCCTCTGAGATTCCACTGAAGAGAGATAAAGAAGACAAAAAATGTCAAATCTCCAGCAACAAAGAGAATGAGTAGCAGGCTCAGTGGAAGAGCTATTTGAACAAAATTCTGAAAGATGTAGATGGAGGATGTGAAATGGATTGAGGAAGCCATCATTTGGATCGTGTGTAAAGAGGCATCTAGACAATTTGCTCTACAGAACCTCGGAGGATTGTTGGATGGGAGTTGCTGGATGTAGTAGAGGGCAGGGATGAAGCTTGGGGCCAAAAACAGGGGATCAGTTGACAGTCTGGATACAGAAGGGTCAAACCTTGCTTTCTCCCCACCTCACTCCTGACATTTATACAACCAGTGATGGCAGCTAGGTATCTCACCCTGGCTGGAGAATGGAGTTTCTTCTTGGGGAAATTGAATGGGTCTTGGGGAAAGACTTACACATTCTAGCACTGCAGAAAAGATGATTTCTCACTTGATAACTAAAGCAGACTTCAGCAATTTGTAAGCCCATTTCCACATATACACAGCTCCATACCAGCTTTCCATTGCATCACTCTGAAATATGGACGGCCAAACAAGGACCCACCACACATTGAAAGGAGCCCCCCAATGGGGATGAGGTGGGGCGTGTGAGCCCAAAGCAAAGAGTGAATATGCAGGGAGAAGAAGAGAAGCTTTAAAAAAGAAACGACAGTTGATACCCCTGGTCTAGGAAGGTAAACTGGAAGGGGTTTGGAGCAGGTGTTGAGTGAACCAGTCTGAGGTCTCTCCCTTTTGCAGGCACTCAGAATAACTCAATTTGACATGTAGCCAATTAACAAGAATTGATTGCCTATCTTTTATGTATCAAGCTCATCCTAGGCATGGATGGTAGCCAGTTTAATTTTTAATGGCATATGGTCAATTTTATTCATCGTAGTAATCAATTTCACCTGTCCATTGTCTCTTTTACTGAGTACAGACTGCACAATGGGAAATACGAATTATGGGAATAGAAAATCTCCTTCTCTCACAGACACTGGAGATGGTTGCCAGAGATGAAATGATGGAAAACAGTAGAAATAAATTCCACCTGGCATACTCCAGTGCTTTATAGCCTGCAAAGCACTTATCTATCTCACATTATCCTATAACCCTATGAAGTAGAACATTTTTCCAGCTGTCCCTTCACTCCAAGCCAACGCTGAACCTACTAGGAAATGTAAAGACGTAATGAGATAACACATGCAAAGATCTTCCCAAGCCTGCTATGTTATTGCTCAGTAAGAGATAGCTGCTACAGTGAAAATTTAGAGCCAGAAGAAAGTGAAAAGTGGGGCAAAGTTTGCCTTTTGTTGTCATAACTCCTCCTTTTTGTGCCTGCCTGCCTTTCTCCATCCTCTGCACCCCGATGCATCTAAATATCAAGCCCCTGAGCGCCTAGAGTCCCCTAGGTACTGCCCCAGCAGCTTCCAAGCTCTGCGCCCACTTCCGCAGTCCGGACACATCAAGCCCATGGCCTTTCCTTAGGTCTTTAATGTAATGTGACAATGGTTGATACTAGAGCCCCAAGGGATTATTTCAGAATCACATAAGAGTCTTCAGAATGGGAAATTTCTGTCTTTTGGCAAGCTGAATGGTATAAATGTAAATTACAGTTATTAAAGTCTTCAGAGAAGGTTGGGGTCTCTCTTGGCATTTCTGATTGTATACATAGGCAGGTGGTTGTCTGCACTTTTGCCTCAGGATCAGGTAAATGGAAACAGAATCATACACTCCCAAATTGCAAAAAGATGTGTTGAGGGTCAGGGGAAGAAAAGGGCTTTCCCTAGAGATGTAAACGGCCCTGTGGAATAAATCTTAACTTTCTTAAATAGAGGAAACAGCTTTTAACATTGTGCACAGAAAACGCCACCTCTTAGTCTGCCACCACAGCAAATTTCCTAGGATGAACAGATACGTTTTAGAGCTAGGTGGTAGATCCCTTGGTGAACATTTGCATGACATAAACCTGATTCCCATACAGAGACCGCACGGTGTGTAGTGTCGGGTGAGAGGTGCTGCAGTGGTGATGGTAATGGTGGTGTGTGTGCGTGTGTGTGTCTGCGTGTGTGTACACGCACCGGAGACAGCAGGCAGAGTGAGCTAGTGGAATATTTACCTCTAAAATGTGGCTCTAAAATTTTAAAAAGACTCTATTTTCTTGGCTATTATTAAAACCATTTTTAGCCAAACAGTGCTGGTTTCACTTTAATTTTACAGGAAGTAAAGTCAGCATCCTGTAGAGCTGGGTGATTGTGGAGTGCTATGTGGTAACAATTAACCATCTGCTGAATATTGAAGCAAGAATTGCTACTGCCCAGATTCTAAGATAGAACTTCCTGTGGAGTCAGATGGTTTCAGAAGAATTCCTGTGGTGAGAATTAACTCTAAATGGCCCATCTGCTGTTGCTCTCTGGTCCAAATGAGGGCTGCCTCAGCCACAGTGATCATATACGTGGGAGTAGAAGGGATCCGAGTAAGGTCTCAGCACCCACTGGACGGACGTGTGATCTGAGTACCGCATAGTTCGCGTTTTTATTCTGCATGAGATGCGGTTTGTCAGTGGTTAATGAAAGGGAAAATGTACACTGTGTGCAGATAATCTAATTTTATGCTGAGAAAATCTCAAAGAATTAATTAAAAGGTTAGAATAAAGTGGCTAAGTTCATTAAAATCAACATGTAAAATTGTGATGAGGAAAATGGTGCAGACCTGGCTTAGTCATGATGCAGGTCTAATGACAGGATGCCGTCAGCCATTGCCCGGGGACAGCTTGACCTGTGAGCTCCCTGATAAACTCTCAAGGTCTGGGGAGAGAATCCATAAGCAGTTTAATTCTTTCCTTTGATAACCCCTCATCCACCTACTGAAGAACAGACTGTCCAGACCAACTTTTTTGTTAGAAACAGGCTAATCGGTTTACCTAGAAAATGTGCAAACAAAATTCACTCTTCCAGACAGCCTTCAGTTTTTTCTCTCCCCTTTCTTCTAAAAATTCCCTTTTTTTGTCTTCTTACTTTGACAGTAGCCTACTGAGTCTGCTTCCTCATATGAATAAATTTGCATGCATGCAACAAACTGAACATTATTCCATAACAATAATCACTTGGAAAACACGATTTTTAAAAAGAGATCACATTGGGAAAAAGAATCAATCGAAGTTAAAACCCCAACCTGGTATCAATTTTTTTTTTTTTTTTTTTTTTGCGGTATGCGGGCCTCTCACTGTTGTGGCCTCTCCCGTTGCGGAGCACAAGCTCCGGACGCGCAGGCTCAGCGGCCATGGCTCACGGGCCCAGCCGCTCCGCGGCATGTGGGATCTTCCCGGACCGGGGCACGAACCCGTGTCCCCTGCATCGACAGGCAGACTCTCAACCACTGCGCCACCAGGGAAGCCCCCCTGGTATCAATTTTAACAAAAGAGGATATCTTTTTTAAAAAATGTACATGTTTATGTTTTTATTGCTATGTAACAAACCACCCCAAAACTTGGTGACTTAACCACCATTTTATTTGGTCATGATTTTGTGGGTTGGTTGGGACCTGAGGGTGGTCCTCCTGCTGTCTCCCTTGGGGTCCCCCACGCTGTTGCAGTCAGCTGGTGGATAGGGCCAAAACCATTTAAAATGGCTACACTCACAGGTCTGGAAAGTTAGTGAGGACAGTTGGAAAGCTGGAAATTCTCTCAGTCGCTCTATTTATGTGTCTTTCTCTGTGTGACTAGCTTGGGCTTTTTTTCATGACAAAAGAGCCTTGACGGGCAAGCATTTTCCAATCCCCAGCTAGCAGCATGCTTACTGCTCTCTTACTGGACAAAACCAGTGTGGGCAGGGCCTGTGCAAAGGTGCGAATAAGAGGCGGATGAATTTGGAGGAGACAGCACAAAAGTAAGTCTACCACAGTGACTCTCTCTGCTCATTCTTCAGCAGCATCTATTCTGTAATCGCTAATTTTTTACCAAACTGTAAGTGCCTTGGGTTACAGTCTCGTTTAAGTATTCTCAGAGCTTGGCATAGCGCCTGGTTAATGCATAAATATACATTGGATAGACCAGTGATGGGGTGAACGGGTTGAGTGACGTACTCCAATCCTTGCTGGAAGAGCTAAAGATGAAGTCGCGAGATATAAACTCCTACCCTGATTTCGCCAATTCCTACACTGCATCCTTCCCATGCCAGCTGTGAGGTGTGGAAGAATCACAGGAAGAAGTGCTTTCTGCTAAGCTCTGTCTGCTTCTGTCACAGCTTCTCAAGTCTCTGGGTTCATACCTCTCCTCGCTGGTTTTAGGGAACAAGAGAATCCTGCGAACTATTTGGTCCAGAGTGGTTTTGTATAGCGGTGTTTGATGAGACCAGTTAAGAAGAGAATTCTAACGTTAGCCCCGAACTTCATGGATATATGTGAGTGGTTAGAAAAGGAAAGCACAGGGAAGGTGGTACAGGCTAGGCTGAGGCTGGCTGAGCGGACCAAGCATGCTGCAGAGGATGCAACGTGATCACTGGCAGATGAAATGTTTCTTACAAGATGTGATTGTACTTAGAGGAAGCCTGGTGAGCCCAGCCGAGGGAACTTAAAGAGTTAAGTATGTTATTCAATCTTTTTGAAAGGCTGCTATGGTTTCGTTGAAAGGGTTAACAGGCATCAGGAACCCAGGTTTGAGTGTCAGTTCTGAAATTTCCTTATTTGCCCTTGTGATGTGGGCTGGCATTTTCCTTCTCATGGCCAATGAAATACGCGGGTCTGGCTGTGTCAGTAGGTTTCACCCTGTGCCCTTGTGCTTAGGTACCAGGGAGATGTCTGGAGGGGATGGGGGTAGGTGGCTGCCCTGACCGCAACCAGACCACCTCTGCTTTCATCTCTTTTACGTGTACTTACATGTTCTGCATAATACCTTGTTTGAACAAAAGTTTCTGTTACTGAAAAACATTACTTAAAAAAAAATTCCTTTATCCCTGAAGTTCTGTGATTCTTCTCAAAATCTACAGACTACTTCAAATGATCAGTTCATAGTTTTATGGTACTTTTCTTTCTGAGAGTAGAAAAAAATATGTAAAGAAATCATGTTAGAAAAGCAATCATGTGTTTATTTTGATATCTATACCAATAGTTAGCTGGGTGCTAACCCAGCTTCTGGTCTCAAAGATGAAAAATCAGTTTGCAAACATCCCTTTGTAAACCTGTGATAGTTTCTTTCCAAACTGTCCCTAATTTCAGAGCCAGTGGAGTCTGAAGACTAAACATACTATTTGGTATTTTGTATTCTCACATATTCTCCATTTCCCAACATTCTGGTTTCCTGGGCTTACTAAATAGAAGATTTGTGGTGTTTGGAGGGCGATCTTCAGAAGCATATCTCATCTGCTAACTGTCAGGGTTCTCTCTTGGCTGTTGTAGACGTGCTTTCATTCATTAAATCAACATTGAGCGAGAACCTACTGTGTATGTTCTAGGCACTGGGGATACAGTGGTGCAGGAGACAGAGTCCCTGCCCTCACATGAGCAGGAGACGGAGACAATAAACAGGTAAGTGAATAACTCAGGTACTTTCAGATAATGGTAAGTGCTATAAAGAAAACCCAACAAAATAAAAGGAAGGAGATTTAGAATCATATGGTTGTAGAGTCATCAGGGATGGCTCTCTGAAGAGGCATTATTTTTTCAGCAGAAAGATGAGAATGAGAAATTAAACAGCTGGGGACATGAAAAGGGCCTGCTGGCGGGGATGAGGTGGGAGGAGAATGTTCCAGAAAAGGGAAGCAACATGTGCAAAGCCTGGAGAGAGGACAGAGATTTATATATTTGAAGGACAGAAAGAAGGCCAGGACAACTGGAGATGATTGAAGGAGGGACAGAATGGTAGGAGAGGAAGTCAGAGGGAGGCCAGTTCATGTAGGGCCTTGAAGGACATGGAAAGAAATCTAGATTTTATTCCAAGTACAATGAAATTGACAGGATTGAAGCCAGTGTGTGAAAGGACCTGACATCCATTTTTAAAAGCTTTCTTTGGTTGCTGAGTGATGAATGATTCTCTTTATATCATTGACCTATTTTATCTTTTTAATAGCACTCATCATAATCTGAAGTTTGCCCGTTTATGTATATACTTGTTTATTATCTGTCTTCTCCTCCCACACACCAATAAATGCAAACTCTTAATGAGATGATTTTGCCCATTTAGTTCACTGCTGTTCACCCAAGTGTCTAAAATAGTGCCTGGCACGTAGTAAGTGCTAAAAATTGTTTGTTGAATGAATAAGTGAATGTATTTGTTCATTTAGATAATTAAGCCTGAGAGAGTACTTGTGGTATATGAGTGAGTGAGTGGCAAGCTAGGAAAAAATAACATTTGGTGGCCTTTTCTAGTTGTTCCTGGGGGCAATGATTCCCTGCACACCCCTTGCCACTCCCACAGTGTATGCAGGTGCGAGCGATCACTGTGAACTTGAAGTTTATTCCTGGAGTGCAGGAACATATGTGATGTGTGTGTGTGTTCCCGTACCACTTGAAGTGTGGTGAAGGAGGGGGAGGGCAGGCATTTGAAGCTGGACAGGTCTGGGTCCGAATTCCTCTTCTGGCTCTTGAAAACTGTGAAGTTTTGAGTAAATTGTTTTAAAATCACCATCACCTTGATCTCATGACTTTTTCATGAGTGTTTTCTATGAGGCAGTTACCCTGTTCTGTGCTTAGTAAATAAATGAATCAGAAACTCAGATAAATGCTGCTTCCTTTCCCAGAGTGAGAGGGAAAGGGCTTGCGGTGGGGACCAGGAAGTTACAAGTCAATTACAGATATGGCAGAAGCTGCGAGATGGTGCACCAGCTAGTATTCCCAGCTCCCTGCTCCCTGCTGCACCTTGAGCCACTGCACATCCACCAGGGCACCTAGAAAGGGTGACCCAGAGCCACAGAACCAAGAAGTTCTGCTTCCTCAAAAGCCAAAACCAGGGGGCTTCCCTGGTGGCGCAGTGGTTGAGAGTCCCCCTGCCGATGCAGGGGACGCGGGTTCGTGCCCCGGTCCGGGAGGATCCCAAATGCCGCGGAGCGGCTGGGCCCGTGAGCCATGGCCGCTGAGCCTGCGCGTTCGGAGCCTGTGCTCCTCTCCCGCAACGGGAGAGGCCACAACAGTGAGAGGTCCGCGTACCGCAAAACAAACAAACAAAAACACCAAAACCAGGGATCATCGTGATGACAAACACTTATTGAGAGCTTACTGTGTGCCAGGCACTGTTCTAAGCGTTACTGCTTTCAATTAATTCAGTCATTCCTCGTAAGAATCCTACTTACTGTACAGGTGAGGGAACTGAGTTACAGGGGTCGAATAACTCTCCCATGGCACATGGGTAGTGAATGGCCGAGCTGGGATTTGAACCTGAGCAGTTTGGCTCCCAAGCCTGACTTGTCACCACTGTGCCCTCCTCCCTCCCCAGGGCATGAGAGGTGCCTGTAAAGCCGGGAACATGAAAAGTCTGTTAACCCACGTCTGTGGTCTCAAACGGTGCAGTAGCACCCCCGTATCCCCACCGAACCCACTGCCGGGCCAAGCTTCTAATCAAGCACACCAAAGAAGCTTCCTTCTAGATTATTCTCTGTGTCCCGTGGCCCAGTGGCTGCAGAATGGCCGTAATATGTGACACACTGCTTCTACATTCCTCTTCTAGGCAACAGGAAGAGCACCCGGTTTTTATGACTGGTATCCAGGTCTTCTTTCCTCCTCTGCCTGCCACTTTTTTCACTACAGTGCGGGCAGCGTCCTCCGAACACCTGTGCTGCCGTCATAAACCGGCTTCTGGTTAGTTACTGTCTATTTCACCTCCCCTCTGACCTGTATTCCTGCCGCACACACAGAGGGCCTGGCACACAGTAGGTGCTCAACGCCTGCTCAATGACTAGGAAATAATAGAAGATAATTTCAGACAATGACGAAAAGCCCTTATAGAAATGGAGCCCCTGCCTTGTGCAAGCCCGGGAGCTGCGCCAGGCAAAGCGCTGACATCGCGCCATTGGCACAAACAGAGAGCCGTTTTAAAGTGCAACGGCAAATTTAAACATTAAAGCATGAGGAATGTTTTTATGACTGCACCCTGCCAAATGGAACTGAAGCAGATTTTGATATAAAAATTGACAGGAAGCAAAAGTGGAATGAATAAAAATAGAAAAGAAATTATCAAGCTCTGAAAGGAAGTACACAAGATGAAAATGGAATGAAATCTACCTTGACTGGAGGAGATTATATAAAAATGAATAAATTGACAGTAAATTAACATGCAGCATATCTACAATCTGTCTTTGGGGGATGACAAAAGATATTTTTATTATCTCAGAGCAGAATTTTGGTTGATTTTTTTTCCATTGGCTCCTGAAATGAGAGGTTTAGATTTATATAGAAATAAGTGTTATGCTTTGCCCAACTGCTTGGGGCCCACAGGAGTCTGGAGTCTGCTAAGTGTTTCTTTCTAAATCTTCCTGGATGCAACTATTTTCTTGGATGGAGTTTTCTGTGAAGTTGAGGGTAATTACCTAGGGATTGTGTGTGTGTGTGTGTGTGTGTGTGTGTGTGTGTGTGTGTGTGTGTTTTGTTTGGGGTTGTGAGAAATGGAACATTCCAGAGTTGAAATCCTCAGAAGTCTGATATGGCAAATGCAGAACCCAGTTAGGAAACTGAAGACCCAGCCCTTTCCCTGAAGCTTGTAGTAGATTCTCTTGGGCAAATCACATAATCTCTGGGTCTCAGTTTCACTAATTATAAAGTGGATACGCTAATTCCTACTTTTCCTATCTCGGTTATGAGGATCAAATGAGATAATGGACATGAAAGTACTTTGAAAAGTCCAAATATGATGCCAATCCAAGGAATTATTGTTATAACTTTTCTAAGTAAAAAAATTATTGTGTGTGTGTAATTTTAAGATTGAAAAGGCTTATTTGGAAGAGTAGAACCATTGCAGGACACAGTAATTCCTTCTATTTATGTAGTATCTTGTCATTTTAAAAGTCCATAATGTACATTCACTTACTGGATTCACCAATAATACATCAAGATGAGCAGCTCTTTGGACAGATGGAGAAAGGCCGAATTAATTGCAGAAGGTTTCTCAGCTCACGAATGTGGAACCGCCACTAGAGCTGGTCCAAACAGCCTCCATGCTGAGGTTGCCGCCATCCTTCACAGCTCTGTGTGTATGTGTGTGTAAATAACATTTTCCACTTAATAAAGTGGAATTCTTGTTCCATGCTTTCCTCCTCAACTCTGCCTCTTATGAACGTAATATGTCCTTATCTTGACACCTGATGACATTTAGTCAATAACTACTTACTATACTGGACCCCATGCTGGATGCTGGGGACACCTGGCAAAGAGGTCATTGCTTTGGTCTTCAGGAGACTTCTGGTTCAGAGAGGAAGACAGACGCATAAACAGGCAGGTACATCATGTGCTAAATGTTATGACTGAGGTAAGACGACTTCTGTGGGAGCACCCGTGAGGCAAGAGGGGGCCTCCAGAAAATAAGTGATATCTCAGGTGAGACCTGAGGAACCAGGAGTTAGGCGGGTCAAAGAGAAAGAAGCTCAGGCAGAGGCAGTGGCAGTTTCAAAATCCTGGAAGAAAAAGCAGGATATTTGGGAGACAAAGGATTTCATAAAGGCTGAAGCACAGAGTGTGAAATTAAGGAGTGGGGGGTAGGAAGGGGGGAACTGCTGGTGAGGGATGAAGCTGAGACAGGAGTTTTTGTGTTGGTATCTTGATCAGTTTCATCAGGAGAGTGACAGGTTATTCTGAAAGTGTGTGGTGAATGGTATAGACAAGATTCAGTGAGCAAACAAGGAGACCAGCCGTCCAGGCAAGAAAGGATGATGGTCTAGCACCCCACCCCTCATTCCTTACCTCCTTTCTCATCACACTTCATCACTTTCTAATAATACTATCTAATACGTTTATTTATTTTGGTTATTGTCTGTCTCACATCATTCGAATCTAATGCTATAAATTCACTGCTATGTTCCCAGTGCCTAGAACAGTGCCTGGCAAGTAATCCTCCATAAATATTTACTGAGTGAATGAATCAAACATAAAACTCTCTCCCCATTCTTTTCTAAGCGTTGCTGATGCTCTAAGGATTATTTGGGTTACAAGCTGGGTAACTCAGCATGGCCTCAGGTCCCAGGGAGTCTTGAGAACTGGTGGCAGGGCCCATCTGAACCAGGAGGAGGAGATCCAAAGGTGCTGGCTTGGGGGTTTGAGGGCTGCTGCAGAGACAAGGGTCATGGCCGGGCCTGACAAACAGGAAGTAGTACTAATGGTGGGATCTCAGTACCTGAGCAGGCTGATGGGGGGCTACGTATGTGGAGACCCTCCTGCCCTTCACAAATTCCACCATGAAGGCACCTGCTGGCCTTGGAACCAGAAAGCCCGGTCTCATTTTGTCCTTGGCAGCCCAGCTAGCCTTTGGCAGACCAGCCTGGGGACACCAGTAGGAGCTGTCCATGGCTATTAGGGTATCTCTCTGGTTCTACGCTTCCCATTTCAGACAATCAGAAAACAAGAGGACATATGGTGAGACGCAGTGGCTCTGCTCGGGTCTTTTAGGAAAGAAGAACGTCTGATTCAGTGGAAGTCTCAGGATAATTTTGACAGGCTTAGCTGAGGGCTGGCTTCTCTTACATGAGTTGTGACGTCTACCCCAGACAGTCTCTATCCGATTGTTGGTAACATTCCTCGTATTTCAGATTGTTCTTACAATTCTCCAAAGTGTAGCAGTGATTGATTCCTACTTTTCTTTTTGTTGAGTTAAAAACGTGAGTGATTTTGTACTATGGGAGGAAAGATTCGTTCATTGTTGAAAGAGGGTGCATTTTGAATCTCGTTGGGAACCAAGGATTAAATCACATATTTTCAACATACAGACACTTTGATGTTTCTAATGATTTACAAACATCCCCAGTCCAGAAGTAATTGCTTAGTCTTTTCCAAATGTCTAGATAACACTTCTATTTAAATTTTTTATTGAATTACAGCATGCCCTCAGAAATGAGCACCAATGCTAAGCATACAGCTTGATGAATTTTCATGAAGTGTGTTCGGATCAAGAAACAAAACGAGCGGCTCAACAGAAACCCCCTGGAGATCTCTTCCAGCCACTGCCTGGCCCCCAACCCCCATCACCACCATGATGGTAGCAGTTTTGTCTATCTTTGAACTTTACATGAAAGGAGGCATATAGTACGTACACTTCGGTGTTTGGGTTCTTTTGCACAGCAACGTATTTGTGAAGATAAAAACGTGGACCTGACGGCAGGAAGTGGAGAAGAAGGAGGGGTAGCGTTCCGTTCTGAAGGCTGGTAGCCCAGGGGGGCAAGCAGCCAGTGGTCACCGGGGCAGAAAGAAAGTCTAGACGGAGAACTCCCATATTTGCGTCTATGTGAAGTTCCACGTTCTGCTCCTCCTGAAGTAGATTTCCCACCCCGCCCAACTCCCCGGGTGCCATTTTTATTATATTTGGAGGTACACCCGACAGGACTTCTTGAAGCAGCGGTTGCAGGTGTGGAGAGAAAGAGAGCGGAACCAAGGCCTGACCCTTTAGGTCTTTGCTTGCAAACTGGGCTGCTGCTATTCCCTGAGTTGGAGAAAAATGGGGAGAAACAAGCGTTGGGGGAGCGCAAATCAACGGCTTGTTTTGGAAAAGTCTTGAGATGTTTCTTTTCTTTTTTTTTTTTTTTTTGCGGTACGTTGCGGAGCACAGGCTCCGGACGCGCAGGTTCAGCAGCCATGGCTCACGGGCCCAGCCGCTCCGTGGCATGTGGGATCCTCCCGGACCGGGGCACGAACCCGCGTCCCCTGCATCGGCACGCGGACTCTCAACCACTGCGCCACCAGGGAAGCCCTTGAGATGTTTCTTAAACGAAACCCCAGTGGGTCTGGAGCTCTAGGAAGCAGTCAGAGCTTGATGGTTTAACTCTGTGGAGGGTCAGGGTGAGATACTGAAGATGAAGTGAACGGCCAAGCGGCAGCTCAGATAAAATCCCCTTTCTGTCCTTCCCCATCCACCTCCTCTGCAACCTGCGCTTGCCTTGTGCTGTGCATCCACGCAGCTCCGGGCCCCGATCTTCCCCTTTTCTCCTGCCTCTTCAGTGCCCCTTCTTCCCACCCCTCCCCTTGTCTGGTGTCACAAAAACCCAAATAATTGGGGAAGAGGACATTTCCCTGGGAAAGGGGGGAGGTGGAGAGTAGGGAGGAGGGCAGCAGGGCTGGTTGTTAGAAAGAAAGACTTAGTAACATATCAGTTAGCACTGGTACTAGTACACATCCTGATACTTTTTGGCCCATCACACTTTTATTTTGGTTACTCATATAAATGAGTTGCCCCTGGAATTTTCTTGAAAACAGGAAATTCCTCTCTGTGTTCCAAGAGAGTTTCACTATAGTGTAAACCAAATGGTTTAACAAAGTGTACTTATTGGACGAATTTCCTCCTCACCAAAAGGACTAAATTGCTTATCTATATATTTATTCCAATAACTAACAATTCAGCTGTGGTAGTTTTCTGTGCCTCTGTGTGTGTGTGTGTGTGTGTGTGTGTGTGTGTGTGTGTAACTTAAGGAGTCAGAAGTAGACTCCTACATTGTGTGAGCAATGGTATTTGGGAGTAGAAAAAGAATCACTTCAGATTAAACTCCCTCTTCATTGTTCAAGTGTCGGCACCCTGGCTGGTGAGTACTTGTTTTTCAAGCAGGGCTAGGATGCTGGAATGAGGCCCTGGCAATTCCTGGAGACTAAAGTAAAGAGCAAACATGTGCCTTCCCCCTCAGATATTTTGGAAATTAATTCCCTTATATCCAATCTCTAACAGATGTAGCACTTGGGGAAAAAAATAACTCTTCCTTCATGCCTAGATTCCTCCTCTTCTCTTAGTTAAACCATAAAGAAAATAAAGGAGGAAATGAAATATGCATCATTGCCTTGAGAAGAAACAGATGCAAATGAAACGGTACAGCCCGCGGATTGACAGGTTCCCTGGGAGCCCGCGTCTTGGCCGGCTTCTAGATGATTGGTCGGCTCCCTTCATCACCCCTTCCTCCCTTCTTTTTCAATCTCTTTGTGTTGCCCTGACGTGAGTCCCTCAGCTCTTTCCCATCTCTACGTGGTTGGCTATTTCTCGTTCTCTCGTACAACTAGGATTTTCACATTTCCTCAGGACAGTACTGCGAAATAAGGTCACGTTAAAAGAAAGAAACTGCATATTCTACTAGCAGAATAACTGGTTGACAAGTTGAAACGGGCCTAAGCAAGTTGATTCCTGAAAGATAAGACAGGGACAATAGAGCCGTCTTTCTTTTAGAAATCACATACACATGTTTCTAACCTCTGGGACTCTATAGAGACCCAAAGACATAGGATAGGTTGAAAGAGGATAGGTTTTACCCACTGATGGGACCCAAGTGCTGCACCATAGAATGACTGATCTAATGTGCCCTAAAATATGTCTCCCATTTGCTCTGTCGCAGTGACTAACGTTTCTACTTGAGGACGAGGTTAGTAATGCCTTGTATTTTATTGGTGTTGTGGATCTTACTGCTGTAAATATATTATTCAGCTACCTTTGCCTGGCTCATTGCTGTTTATGAAGTACCTGTCTTATGTGCCGGGGTCTGAGCTACAGCAACGTGTACACTGTCTCTCCTGGTTCTCGTGACAACTCTGTGAGTGGACATTGTTATGCCCATTTAACAGATGAGGCCACTGAGGCTCAGAGGGGATTTAAGCCAGACCTCTTATCCATGGTGGGACTAGGAGTTCTAACTCCACATTCAGACCCTCCTCCCATTCCAACCTAGTCAGGGGCTGACTGTTTTAAGTGTTGTTGACAACACCTGCTAAAACACAGATATGTGATTGCCAGGAGACCCCTGGCTTGTTCATCAGACTTGAATTATTAGAGAACCAGATCCTAAGAATTTATGGCATTTTATGGGGGGATTTTTCTGGCATGATTTTCCACAATCATCACATATATAAGATTTCTTTTCCAAATTTTAATATTCTTTTCCAAATTCCACTTTTCCAAATGATGGTCTTTTCTAATAGTTGGAGATTCACATTTAAAAGTCTTATAGTTATATAGCCATGTTCAGAGCAGCATTGTTCACCATAACTAAATGTCCACTGATGGATGAATGGATAAGCAAAATATGACATATACATACAATGGAATATTATTCAGCCTTAAAAAGGAAGGAAATTCTGACATATACTACAACATGAATGAACCTTGAAAACACTGTGCTAAGTGAAATAAGTCAGACACAAAAGGACAAATACTATAAGATTCCACTTATATGAGGTGCTTAGAATAGTTCAATTCATTCAGTCAGAAAGTAGAATGGTGGTTGCTGGGAGCTGGGTGGGGGGAGGGGAATTACTGTTTAATGGGCACAGAGTTTCAGTTTGGGAAGCTGAAAAACCTCTGGCGATGCATGGTGGTGATGGTTGCACGGCAATGTGAACGTACTTAATGCCACTGAACTGTACACTTAAAGATGGTTAAAATGGTAAATTTTGCTATACGTATTTTGCCACAATCAAAAAAAAATTAAAAAATTTAGAGTCCTTTTTTAGGAATGCCGGCAATTTCCTCCAATTTCTTGTTTTATTCACTGTTTCTTTGGTGGGATTTTCTTTGCTTGGCCTCCACTTTGCTGGATGCAATGCTGGGGAAGGGGCCTTTCCTTCTCTTTCCCCTCTGCCATCTTTGTAAGTAACTCCTCTCTTCAGGGGACCCTGGGAAGGTCTGGTACACACCTGCTGCAGCGTAGACACACATTCTGAAGCAGATGATGCCTTCCTGGTCTCTGTGTTGTCCTCTGACACAGTAGACAGAAAATGCTAATGACCTCACAGATCCCTTGGTTAGTACCAGGAACTCTCTCTTCTTAGCCCTTTGGGAAAGCAGGACCCAGGGATCTTGCAACTGAGAAATCACAGCTTCTTTGCAAGTTGGAAATGCCAGTGATACCCAGGTTTTCCCATTCTCCAGCATCTCATCTGCAGGGCAGGATTCAGACACAATTTCTCCTCTCACATTCTAACTTGAAGGAATCCCCAAACAAGTCATGCCCAGTGCACAGGGACCAGTTCCCAGACAAAGAACCTGCTGGGGGGACCGCTGCCGTTTTGGAAATCCCAGACTTGCCCAGGAGCCTGGGAGGATCAGGTGCAGCAATTCACCTGAGTCCTGAAGTAAGGCCGGGGGCCTTGGGCCTGGAGTGAGGCAGGTGCTCTGGAATGCTTCTCTCCAGGGTATTTGCGATTTAAGAAGGGATCAAGTTCTTGCCAGGGCTTTTCAGACTAGAACCAGCAGGTGGGGTTGTATTGCTTCTGGTAGCAGTGCCGCTGAAATTGCCTATTCCACCGGTGTGCTCCCATGCTCAGTTACAGGTGCAAAGTTGAAGCTAGTTACGAGACCCAAGTGAGTTTGAACCCTTGGCCTGTCTCTGTCAGTGAGGCTTTGGGGATGTCAGTTAATCTCACAGATCTTCTGGGGCTAGACAAAGTGTGCCTGCCTCATGGGATTGCAGGGAAGGTAACAGGAACTATTATAGGAAAAGAGGGGAAATCTATAGAGCTAAATTTTGCAAGGGTGTGTGTGCAAATTGGGTGCTTTTTGTAATGCTAACCATATTCTATCTGAATCATTTAGCACCATTATCTGGTGCACATTCTGGCTGATGAGATTTACGGGAAAATGAGCTAGGCATGGCTGGAGATGGAAAATAGGATGGAGAGGCTAGTGTACAGTGGCTCTTAATTGAGATAATTTTGTAGTATATTTTGGTGATTTCCTAGGACAACATTAACACAACCTAAGAGGCTCTGTGCAAGTGTGTGTCTCATGGGTTCCAGGTGGATATACAGGAGCTCGGAAAAGGACTGGGAGGGGGGAAGGAGGGGAATGGTCTCACAAAAGTCCAGGCAGGCTTTTCTGGTCTTCTCCCTTGAGAAGATGAACATCATCCTGGGTGATCCACAGGCTTCCTGTAAAAATCTGGGCATCAACAGGACAAAGGACCCTGTGAGGGAGGAGTCAGTAATACCCTGTATTAGTTTCCTATTGCTGCTTTAACAAATACAACAAATTTAGTGGCTTAAAGCAACACACACTTATTCTCTTACAATTCTGGAGGTCAGAAGTCCTAAGATGGTTTCACTGGGATAAAGTCAAGGTCTCAACAGGACTGGTTCCTTCTAGAGGCTCTGAAGGGAGAATCTATTTCCTAGCCTTTTCTAGCTTTTAGTAGCTGCCTTTATTCCTTACCTTGTGGCTCCTTTCTCCATCTTCAAAGGGCATCCCTCCAATCTGTGCTCATTACAGATGAGCTTCTCCTTTGACTCCAACTCTATTGCCTTCCTCTTATAAAGATCTTTGTGATGACATTGCCCAGCCACTAATCCGGGATAATCTTCCCTTCTCAAGGTCCTTAATTAAATCCTCTGTGTAAAGTTCTTTTGGCCATGTAAGGAAACATTCAGAGGTTCTGGAGAATAGGACTTGGACACATTTAGAATTATGTTTCACCATTCAGCCTACCACATGCATACCATTTAATTGCTACCAGAAGAACAAGTGAAAGAGCTGAATGTGGATTAAGAACAGAATGGAGTATCTGAGACATTTTACACTAAATTGGCTTGAGATCAATTCACTGCATTTTAGTTTCCTAATGACCAATTTATCTAACTTTAAAATTTTACTAATAATTAAAAGGTTGTCTCTTTTAATGATATGAATGTTAATTGTCTATTTTTCAGTGCTTACTATTCTTTGCCAATTCTTCAAATGGTATGTCAACCTTAATTTTGAACTTCAGCAATTAAAACTTGATCATATTACATTAAGTCAAATTAGATTAAAATTGTAAAGGCTTAAGATAAAGGGATGAAGTTTTAACTGGTGATTTTTAGGAAGAAACAGACGAGGTTGTATTTATTTATTTATTGAAATTTTGAATTTTATTTTATTTATTTTTTTATACAGCAGGCTCTTATTAGTTATCCATTTTATACATAATAGTGTATATATGTCACTAAAGAGGTTGTATTTAAACTAAAATTTTAAATTTAAAAGCATCTGAAAAAAAATTGATACTAGTCCAAATTATCCCATAAGAAATAATGACATTTTAAACTTCAAACAACAGCCAACTGAGATGAAACAAACCAAGGCAGCAGAGAGAAAGTGAGGATGTCCAGAAGATTGGGTTATAATGATTTCTGTGAATAATGCCTCAACTTTGATACTCACAGACTGTAAAAACAAAATTGTTGTGGAAGCATTTTGTTTTTAATGGCTTTTAAAAAAAAATCCGGAAATGCTAAAGTGAGAAATGAACTGGAAGCCACAGGAGAAAACATATCACACAGTAACTTCAAGTTATTAAATTGTTAGAAAAGTTGGCTTGGAGAGGGCAGACAGCAGAAGCAAGAAGAACAACAATCCTGCAGCCTGTGGAACAAAACCCACATTCACAGAAAGATAGACAAGATGAAAAGGCAGAGGGCTATGTACCAAATGAAGGAATAAGATAAAACCCCAGAAAAACAACTAAATGAAGTGGAGAGAGGCAACCTTCTAGAAAAAGAATTCAGAATAATGATAGTGAAGATGATCCAAGACCTCGGCAAAAGAATGGAGGCAAAGATCGAGAAGATGCAAGAAATGTTTAAAAAAGACCTAGAAGAAATAAAGAACAAACAAACAGAGATGAACAATACAATAACTGAAATGAAAAAATACACTAGAAGGAATCAATAGCAGAATAACTGAGGCAGAAGAACGGAAAAGTGACCTGGAAGATAGAATAATGGAATTCACTGCTGAGGAACAGAATAAAGAAAAAAGAATGAAAAGAAATGAAGACAGCCTAAGAGACTTCTGGGACAACATTAAATGCAGCAACATTCGAATTATAGGGGTCCCAGAAGGAGAAGAGATAGAGAAAGGACCCGAGAAAATATTTGAAGAGATTATAGTCAAAAACTTCCCTCACATGGGAAAGGAAATAGCCACCCAAATCCAGGAAGTTCAGAGAGTCCCATACAGGATAAACCCAAGGAGAAACTCACCGAGACACATAGTAATCAAATTGGCAAAAATTAAAGCCAAAGAAAACATATTAAGAGCAGCAAGGGAAAAATGACAAATAACATACAAGGGAACTCCCATAAGGTTAACAGCTGACTTCTCAGCAGAAACTCTACAAACCAGAAGGGAGTAGCATGACATATTTAAAGTGATGAAAGGGAAGAACCTACAACAAAGATTACTCTACTCAGCAAGGATCTCATTCAGATTTGATGGAGAAATCAAAAGCTTTACAGATAAGCAAAAGCTAAGAGAATTCAGCATCACCAAACCAACTCTACAACAAATGCTAAAGGAACTTGTCTAAGTGGGAAACACAAGAGAAGAAAAGGACCTACAAAAACAAACCCAAAACAATTAAGAAAATGGTCATAGGAACATACATATTGATAATTACCTTAAACTTGATGGATTAAATGCTCCAACCAAAAGACACTAGCTTCCTGAATGGATACAAAACCAAGACCCATATATATGCTGTCTACAAGAGACCCACTTCAGACCTAGGGGCACATAGAGAATGAAAGTGAGTGGATGGAAAAAGATATTCCATGCAAATGGAAATCAAAAGAAAGCTGGAGTAGTAATACACATATCATGTAAAATAGACTTTAAAATAAAGAATGTTACAAGAGACAAGGAAGGACACTACATAATGATCAAGGGATGAATCCAAAAAGAAGATATAACAATTATAAATATATATACACCCAACATAGGAGCACCTCAATACATAAGGCAACTGCTAACAGCTTAAAAGAGGAAATCAACAGTAACACAATAATAGTGGGGAACTTTAACACCTTACTTACACCAATGGACAGATCATCCAAACAGAAAATTAATAAGGAAACACAAGCTTTAAATGACACAATAGACCAGATAGATTTAACTGATATTTATAGGACATTCTAACCAAAAACAGCAGATTACACTTTCATCTCAAGTGTGCATGGATCATTCTCCAGGAGAGATCACATCTTGGGTCACAAATCAAGGCTCAGTAAATTTAAGAAGATTGAAATCATATCAAGCATCTTTTCTGACCACAACACTATGAGATTAAAAATCAATTACAGGAAAAAAAAACATAAAAACACAGACACATGGAGGCTAAACAATACGTGATTAAATAACCAAGAGATCACTGAAGAAATCAAAGAGGAAATCAAAAAATACCTAGAGACAAATGACAATGAAAATATGATGATCCAAAACCTATGGGCTGCAGCTAAAGCAGTTCCAAGAGGGAATTTTATAACAATACAATCCTACCTCAAGAAACAAGAAGAATCTCAAATAAACAATCTAACCTTACACCTAAAGTAACTAGAGAAGGAAGTAGAAACAAAACCCAAAGTTAGCAGAAGGAAAGAAATCATAAAGATCAGAGCAGAAATAAATGAAATAGAAACAAAGAAAACAATAGCAAAGATCAATAAAACTAAAAGCTAGTTCTTTGAGAAGATAAACAAAATTGATAAACCATTAGCCAGACTCATCAAGAAAAAGAGGGAGAGGACTCAAATCAATAAAATTAGAAATGAAAAAGGAGAGGTTACAACAGACACTGCCAAAGTACAAAGCATCCTAAGAGACTACTACAAGCAACTCTATGCCAAAAAAATGGACAACCTGGAAGAAATGGGCAAATTCTTAGAAAGGTAGAACCTTCCAAGACTGAACCAGGAAGAAATTGAAAATATGAACAGACAAATCACAATTAATGAAATTGAAACTGATTAAAAATCTTCCTACAAACAAAAGTCCAGGACCAGATGGCTTCACAGGTGAATTCTATCAAACATTTAGAGAAGAGCTAACACCCATCCTTCTCAAACTCTTCCAAAAAGTTGCAGAGGAAGGAACACTCTCAAACTCATTCTATGAGGCTACCATCACCCTTATACCAAAATAAGATAAAGATACTACAAAAAAAGAAAATTACAGACCAATATCACTGATGAACATAGATGCAAAAATCCTCAACAAAATACTAGCAAACAGAATCCAACAACACATTAAAAGGATCATACACCATGATCAAGTGAGATTTATCCCAGGGATGCAAGGATTCTTCAATATATGCAAATCAATTAATGCAATAAACCATATTAACAAACTGAAGAAGAAAAACCATATGATCATCTCAATAGTTGCAGAAAAAGCTTTTGACAAAATTCAACACCCATTTATGATAAAAACTCTCCAGAAGGTGGGCATAGAGGGAAGCTACCTCAACATAATAAAGGCCATATATGACAAACCTGCAGCAAACATCATTCTCAATGGTGAAAAACTGAAAACATTTCCTCTAAGATCAGGAACAAGACAAGGATGTCCACTCTCACCACTATTACTCAACATAGTTTTGGAAGTCCTAGCCATGGCAATCAGAGAAGAAAATGAAATACAAATTGGAAAGAAGTAAAGAAAGAAGTAAAACTGTCACTGTTTGCAGATGACATGATACTATACATAGAGAATCCTAAAGACGCCACCAGAAAACTTCTAGAGCTAATCAAGGAATTTGGTAAAGTTGTAGGATACAAAATTAATGCACAGGAATCTCTTGCATTCCTATACACTAATGATGAAAAATCTGAAAGAGAAATTAAGGAAACACTCCCATTTACCATTGCAACAAAAAGTAGAAAATACCTACGAATAAACCTACCTACGGAGACAAAACATCTGTATGCAGAAAACGATAAGACACTGATGAAAGAAATTAAAGATGATACAAATAGATGGAGAGATATACCAGGTTCTTGGATTGGAAGAATCAATATTGTGAAAATGACTATACTACCCAAAGCAATCTACAGATTCAACGTAATCCCTCAAATTACCAATGGTATTTTTTACGGAACTAAAACAAAAAATCTTAAACTTTGTATGGAGACACAAAAGACCCCGAATAGCCAAAGCAGTCTTGAGGGGAAAAAAACAGAGCTGGAGGAATCAGGCTCCCTGACTTCAGACTATACTACAGAGCTACAGTAATCAAGACAATATGGTACTGGCACAAAAACAGAAATATAGATCAATGGAACAGGCTAGAAAGCCCAGAGATAAACCCAGGAACCTATGGTCAACTAATCTATGACAAAGGAGGCAAGGATGTACAATGGAGAGAAGACAGTCTCTTCAATATGTGGTGCTGGGAAAAGTGAACAGCTACCTGTAAAAGAGTGAAATTAGAACACTCCCTAACACCATACAAAAAAATAAACTCAAAATTGATTAGAGACCTAGATGTTTGACTGGACACTATAAAAGTCTTAGAGGAAAACATAGGAAGAACACTCTATGACATAAATCACAGTAAGATCGTTTTCGACCCACCTCCTAGAGTAGTAAAAATAAAAAGAAAAATAAACAAATGGGACCTAATGAAACTTCAAAGCTTTTGCACAGCAAAGGAAATTATAGACAAGACATAAAGACAACCCTCAGAATGGGAGAAAATATTTGCAAACAAACAACGGACAAAGGATTAATCTCCAAAATATATAAACAGCTCATGCAGCTCAATATTAAAAAAACAAACAACCCAATCCACAAATGGGCAGAAGACCTAAATAGACATTTCTCCAAAGAAGACATACAGATGGCCAAGAAGCACATGAAAAGCTGCTCAGCATCTCTAATTACTAGAGAAATGCAAATCAAAACTACAATGAGCTATCACCTCACACCAGTTAGAATGGGCATCGTCAGAAAATCTACAAACAACAAATGCTGGAGAGGGTGTGGAGAAAAGCGAACCTTCTTGCACTGTTGGTGGGAATGTAAATTGATACAGCCACTATGGAGAAGAGTATAGAGATTCCTTAAAAAACTAAAAATAGAATTACCATATGACCCAGCAATCCCACGACTGGGCATATACCCAGAGAAAACCATAATTCAAAAAGACACATGCACCCCAATGTTCATTGCAGCACTATTTACAATAGCCAGGTTATGGAAGTAGCCTAAATGCCCACTGACAGACAAATGGGTAAAGAAGATGTGGTACATATATACAATGGAATATTACTCAGCCATAAAAAGGAATGAAATTGGGTCATTTGTAGAGGCGTGGATGAATCTAGAGACTGTCATACAGAGTGAAGTAAGCCAGAAAGAGAAAAACAAATATCGTATATAAATGCATATATGTGGAACCTAGAAAAATGGTACAGATGAACCAGTTTGCAGGGCAGAAATTGAGACACAGATGTAGAGAACAAACATATGGACACCAAGGGGGGAAAGCATGGTGTGATGAATTGGGAGCTTGGGATTGACATATATACACTAATACGTATAAAATGGATAACTAATACGAACCTGCTGTATAAAAAAATAAATAAAATGAAATTCAAAAATTAAAAAAAAAGTTGTCTTGACAAAGTACTTGAAAAATTGGCAGAACAATCACAAACATGCTAAAATGTTGGCAAAACCAAAACAGGATGAAAGAAATCAGTATAAACTAAAAAATTCTTGGGGGAGGCAAGCACTGGCATGCTGGTTATGGAATGATTTCTGAATTTTTATACAGTCTAAGAACGTTTAAGTATTTCTTTAAATGCTGCTATGAAGACAAAGTGAAATCTTGTTCATGAAAACTGTAGAAATCCTCCCAAACTACTAAAGTGGTTCCATTGGAGACAAATGACTATAAGTTTATAAATAATTAAGAGAAGAAAGTTTTTTTGTAAAATGGTAAATTTGGTGAATCGATGATCTGACAAATTGTTTTTTGGCAAACCGAGCTTTCAGTTATTTAAGCTTCCATAAGCTGCCCTGCTTCCCTTGGTGACGGGGTTTTCTAGTGGGGGTACCAGGTCGCTCAGTGGAACTGTAGGGAAGGCCAGGACTGCCCTGGTTTCTCCGCACTTCCTGGGTCCTGCTGCCCATGAACGTGAGTGGTCCAGGGGCTTTCTCACTGCAGAGGTTTCGTCCTGTCCTACCAGGAAACCTCTCCCTCTGTGGTACCCAGCCTATCCAAGCCATGCTTCTAGCACATTCCTAACCCTTCATTGCACTTGTGATTTACATGTTTGTGTCCTTAAACTAAACCTTAAAGCTCTCGGACAACGGTGATGCCTTAGCCAACATTTTCTCTCCAGCCCCAAACCTGGTGTCTGGCACATTGTAAATGCTTAAAGAGTGATTATTGAATGAATCGATAGATGTGGGAAAGATTTTTTATTTTAATAAATGTGCTATTTCTCCAACGCCTTCCTGCTAGATTCCACGTCCCTGTGCTTTCCTCTATTGTGGCAAATATCACAGAGGTGCCTGTGCCCTTGTCCACCACCTCCTCACAGAAGCAGGGCAGCTTTCTTCTCATCTGTGCATTCCCAGGCCCAGCAGTAGTGGGCCCTTAACATATATTAGTCTAACAAATTATTTAATGATATGAAGTGAACCCCCAAGTTTAGAAGGAAATTCCCTGGGTATGGTGTTTCCAGCATGACATTCCAGACTCCTTCGTAATGTCAAGATCTTCAAGTGAGTTCATTCTATTCATCTTAGCTTATTATTCATTATCTTTTGGCTGAGAAGCAACCAATTTATTCAACAGCTTCTTCAGAACCTACTTCATCCCATAATTCTAAGCAATGGGCTACAGTTGTGAACAAAGGAGACAAACTATTTCATAAGTGTTATATTTCAGTAATTCCTTTTCTGTTTTCCTTCTAAGAGTAACATTATTGGAAACAGCTGTTCCTATATTTTTCACCCCTACCATCTTTGTAACATGAGTGGGATTTCCCAGACTATCTTTCATATTTATCACCGAAATAAACACATTAAAAAATTCAAATTGCTTACATCATCCACGAAGATCTAGAATAATTCATCATCACTTCACATGTTTTCTCATTTCTCTTTTCACAGAAACAAATTATTCATACTAAAAACGTTGTTCTTCTCACTCTTCCCTTTTGCATTTTTCATTTAGTATTTGAAAACCCTGTATTAGTTCTTATCGTGATAAAGGGGACATGATTTTGTCATAATACAATCTAAAAAAAAAGCTGCTGATGTAAAACCCGAATTACATTTGGATAAATCAAGATGATGACTTCAGGTTTCTATAAGTCCTTCTTCATGTTCCTGCAGAGGATTATGTATAGTTTGGTTATGGCACTTTGTGCACAGCTGTTATTATTTACTTGTTTTCCTTCCTCACTAGACTGCAAGGATCTTACCTACATTTGCACCCCTCATGTGTAGTGCACTGAAAGTGCTCACTCAATGTTACTGCCATGAAGGGATGAATTCAAGGCTGCGTTTTCACCTTTTTTAAAAATAATAATACCAGAAGCTAATGTGTACTGGCGGCATTCTGTGAGCCAGACATTAAGCTAGTCTCACTTCATGCATTATCTCATTGAATCCTCACTGCAGCTCTATCTATAGTGCAGATATTATTATCCCCCACCCCATTCTACCACAGAGGAAACTATCAGAGACTCAAGAGAAGTTAATTAGCTTTCCCAAGGTTACACAGCAATAAGGACAGAGCGGGATATGAGCCCATGTCTGATGAACCCAGAAGCTCATATTTCCACTTCTGCTACACCTCTAAGGTGGGTCAGTTCACCATAATTTGAAACTGTTTAAAAAGACTGCCTCTACTAGTACTCTTTGTACATAGGGTACAGATGGCTACATCCATGGGCATAAAATCTGGCAAGTGGCCTCAAAAACAAAAGCCAGTCCAAGGGGAGGAATGTGTATAGGAAACAAGAGATAGAGGAAAGTGGATGGCAAAATAAAGAGTCTGTCTATTTTGGTGCTAGATGGGGCATGAAAGTGAAAATTTAACCTAATCATTGTGAAGTTTCTGGGTATTCATCCCTAAATGTCTAGTGATAATATCCTGATGATAAGTGAGAATTTCCATCCATTTTCTGTGTGAATGCTGTTCCAAAGATTCAGCCAAAAGAAGGACAGAAAGAGGAAAAGAAAGCAGAGACATAAAGCAACCATTTAGACTAGGATGTCTCAACCTTAGCATTAATGACATTTTGGGATGTGTCATGGGTTGAGTTGTGTCCCCCCAAATTCATATGTTAAAGTCCTAACTCTTAGGACCTCAGAATGTGACCTTATGTGGAGTAAGGTCTTTACAGAGGTAGTCAAGTTAAATGAGGTCATTAGGGTGCCTTAATCCAATAGGACTGGTCACTCCAAAATTGGGGAAATTTGGACATGGAGACACACATGGAGGGAAGATGATTGAAGAGAAAGAAATATGGCCATCTGCAAGCTGAAGATAGATGCTTCCCTCAGCCTCAGACGGAAGGAATATTGCCTTGTTTTCAGACTTCTAACCTCCAGAACTGAGAGACAATAAGTATCTGTTATTTAAGGCACCCAATCTGTGTTACTTTTTAAAATTTAATTTTTATTTTATATTGGAGTATAGTTGATTTACAATATTTTGTTAGTTTCAGGTGTACAGCAAAGTGATTCAGTTATACATATATTTATTCTTTTTCAGATGCTTTTCCCATATAGGTTATTACAGAATATTGAGTAGAGTTCCCTGTGCTATATAGTAAGTTCTTGTTGCCTATCTACTTCATTTATAGTAGCATGTATATATTAATCCCAAACTTCTAATTTATCCCTTCCCCCTCCACCTTTTCCCTTTGGTAGCCATTGTATGTGGAATCTTGAGGAAACTTGCACAGCTTTTAGATAATTTCATCCACCAGAGGGCAGACAGCAGAAGCAAGAAGAACTGCAATCCTGCAGCCTGTGGAATGAAAACCACAATCACAGAAAGTTAGACAAAATGAAAAGGCAGAGGACTATGTTGAAGCTGAAGGAACAAGATAAAACCCCAGAAAAACAACTAAATGAAGCACCTTCCAGAAAAGAAATTCAGAATAATGATAATGAAGATGATCCAGGATCTTGGAAAAAGAATGGAGGCAAAGAACGAGAAGATGCAAGAAATGTTTAACAAGGACCTAGAAGAACTAAAGAACAAACAGAGATGAACAATACAATAACTGAAATGAAAAATACACTAGAAGGAATCAATAGCAGAATAACTGAGACAGAAGAACGGATAAGTGACCTGGAAGACAGAATGGTGGAAATCACTGCTGTGGAATAGAATAAAGAGAAAAGAATGAAAAGAAATGAAGACAGCCTAAGAGACCTCTTGGACAACATTAAATGCACCAACATTCACATTATAGGGGTCCCAGAAGGAGAAGAGAGAGAGAAAGGACCTGAGAAAATATTTGAAGAGATTATAGTCAAAAACTTCCCTAACATGGGAAAGGAAATAGCCACCCAAGTCCAGGAATCACAGAGAGTCCCAGGCAGGATAAACCCAAGGAGGAACATGCCAAGACACATAGTAATCAAATTGACAAAAATTAAAGACAAAGAAAAAAATATTAAAGTAACAATGGAAAAATGACAAATAACATACAAGGGAACTCCCATACAGTTATCAGCTGATTTCTCAGCAGAAACTCTGCAAGGCAGAAGGATGTGGCACAATATATTTAAAGTGATGAAAGGGAAGAACCTACAACCAAGAATACTCTACCCAGCAAGGCTCTTATTAAGGTTTGATGGAGAAATCAAAAGCTTTATAGACAAGCAAAAACTAAGAGAATTTAGCACCAACAGACCAGCTTTGCAACAAATGCTAAAGGAGCTCCTCTAGGTAGGAAAGAAATTAGTAACTTAAAAAAAAAAAAACAAAAACAAAACAAAAAAAAACCCTTTTACATATATAGACTGCTATATCAAAGCCTCAGACCCAAAAACTACAATAGATACACACACAAAAAAGAAAAAAGCAATCAAAACACAACACTAAAGATGGTCATCAAACCACAAGAGAAGAGAACAAAAGAGGAAGGCAAGAAAAAAGACATAAAAACAAACCCAAAACAATTTAAAAAATGGCAATAGGAATACACATATCAATAATTACCTTAAATGTAAATGGATTAAATGCACCAACCAAAAGACATAGACTGGCTGAGTGGATATAAAAACAAGACCCATATATATGCTGTCTACAAAAGGCCCACCTCAGACCTAGGCACACATACGGACTGAAAGTGAGGGAACGGAAAAAGGTATTCCACACAAATGCAAATCAAAAGAAAGCTGGAGTAGCAATTCTCATATCAGACAAAATAGATTTTAAAATAAAGACTCTTATAAGAGACAAAGAAGGACACTACATAATGATCAAGTGATCAATCCAAGAAGAAAATATAACAATTGTAAACATATATGCACACAGCATAGGAGCACCTCAATATATAAGGCAAATACTAACAGCCATAAAGAGAAATCAATAGTAACACAATGATAGTGGGGGCTTTAACACCCCACTTTCATCAAGGGATAGATCCTCCAGACAGAAAATCAATAAGGAAACACAGGCCTTAAATGACACATTAGACCAGATGGAGTTAATTGGTATTTATAGAGCATTCCATCCAAAAGCAGTAGAATACACATTCTTCTCAAGTGCACATGGAACATTTTCCAGGACTGAGCATATGCTGGGCCACATGGTGAACCTCGGTAAATTGAAGAAAAATTAAATCATATCAAGCATCTTTTCTGATCACGATGCTATGAGATTAGAAATAAATTACAAGAAAAAACTATAAAAAACACAAACACGTTGAAGCTAAACAATATGCTACTAAACAACCAATGGGTCACTGAAGAAATCAAAGAGAAAGTAAAAAAATACCTAGAGACAAATGACAATGAAAGCACAATGATCCAAAACCTATAGCATGCAGGAAAGCAGTTCTAAGAGGGAAGTTTATAGCAATACAATCTTACCTTAGGAAACAAGAAAAATCTCAAATAAACAACCTCACCTTACACCTAAGGCAACTAGAGAAAGAAGAACAAACAAAACCTAAAGTTAGTAGAAGGAAATAAGTAATAAAGATCAGAACAGAAATAAATGAAATAGAGACAAAGAAAACAATAGCCAAGATCAACAAAATTAAAAGCTGGTTCTTTGGAAAGATAAACAAAATTGATAAACCTTTAGCCAGACTCATCAAGAAAAAAAGGGAGAGGACTCAAATCAATAAAATTAGAAATGAAAAAGAAGTTACAATAGACACCACAGAAATACAAAAGATCATAAGAGACTACTCCAAGTAACTGTATGCCAATAAAATGGACAACCTAGAAGAAATGAAAAATTCTTAGAAAAGTACCACTTTCCAAGACTAAACCAGAAATAGAAAATATGAACAGACCAATCAGAAGCACTGAAATTGAAACTGTGATTTAAAAACTCCCAACAAACAAAAGTCCAGGACCTAATGGCTTCACAGGTTATTTCTGTCAAACATTTAGAGAAGAGCTAACACCTATCCTGAAACAGTTTCAAAAAATTGCAGAGGAGGGAAAACTCCCAAACTCATTCTGTGAGGCCACCATCACCCTGATATCAAAACCAGACAAATATACCACAAAAAAAGAAAATTACAGGCCAATATCACTGATGAACATAGATGCAAAAGTCCTCAACAAAATACTAGCAAACAGAATCCAACAATACATTAAAAAGATCATACACCATGATCAAGTGGGATTTATCCCAGGGATGCAAGGATTTTTCAATATCCACAAATCAATCAGTGTGATACACCACATCAAGAAACTGAAGAGTAAAACCATATGATCATCTCAATAGTTGCAGAAAAAACTTTTGACAAAATTCAGCACCCATTTATGATAAAAACTCTCCAGAAAGTGGGTATAAAGGGAACACAACTCAATATAATAAAGGTCATATATGACAAACGTACAGCTAACATCATACTCAATGGTGAAAAGCTGAAAGCATTTCCTCTAAGATCAGGAAAAAGACAAGGATGTCCACACCCACCACTCTTATTCAACATAGTTTTGGAAGTCCTAGCTACAACAATCACAGAAGAAAAAGAATAAAAGGAATCCAAATTGGAAAAGAAGAAGTTAAACTGTCACTGTTTGCAGATGACATGATACTATACACAGAAAATGCTAAGGATGCTACCAGAAAACGACTAGAGCTCATCAATAAATTTGGTAAAGTTGCAGGTTAAAAAACTAATCCACAGAAATCTGTTACATCCCTATACACTAACAATAAAAGATCCAAAAGAGAAATTCAAGAAACAATCGCATTTACCATTGTATCAAAAAGAATAAAATACCTAGGAATAAACCTACCTAAGCAGACAAAAGATCTGTACTCCGAAAACTATAAGATGCAGATGAAATAAATCAAAATACACAAACAGATGGAAAGATATACCGTGTTCTTGGACTGGAAGAATCAATATTGTCAAAATGACTATACTACCCAAGGCAATCTACAGATTCAATGCAATCCCTATCAAATTCCCAGTGGCATTTTTTCACAGAACTAGAACAAAAAATCTTAAAATTTGTATGGAGACACAAAAGACCCCAAATAGCCAAAGCGATCTTGAGAAAGAAAAACGGAGCTGGAGGAATCAGGTTCCGTGACTTCAGACTATACTACAAAGCTATAGTCATCAAAACTGTATGGTACTGGTACAAAAATAGAAATATATAGACCAATGGAACAGGATAGAAAGCCCAGAAACAAACCCATGCACCTATGGTTAATTAATCTATGACAAAGGAGGCAAGACCACAACAATGGAAAGACAGTCTCTTCAACAAATGGTGCTGGGAAAACTGGACAGCTACACGTAAAAAAAATGAAATTAGATCATTCTTTGACACCATACACAAAAATAAGCTCAAAATGGATTAAAGACCTAAAGGTAAGACCGGACATTATAGAACTCCTAGAGGAAAACATTGGCAGAACACTTTCTGACATAAATCACAGCAATATCTTTTACAATCTGTCTCCCAGAATAATGGAAATAAAAACAAAAATAAACAAATGAGATCTAATTAAAATCAAAAGCTTTTTCACAGCAAAGGAAACCATAAACAAAATGAAAAGACAACCCACAGATTGGGTGAAAATATTTGCAACTGATGTGACCAACAAGAGATTAGTCTCCAAAATTTACAAACAATTCGTGAGGCTTAATATCATCAAAACAAACAACCCAATCAAAAAGTGGGCAAAAGACCTAAATAGACATTTCTCCAAAGAAGACATACAGATGGCCAAGATGCACAGGAAAAGATGCTCAACATCGCTAATTATTAGAGAAATGCAAATCAAAGCTACAATGAGATATCACCTCACACCAGTCAAAATGGCTACCATCAAAAAATCCACAAACAATAAATGCTGGAGAGGGTGTTGAGAGAAGGGAACCCTCCTACATTGGTGGTGGGACTGTAAATTGGTACAGCCACTATGGAAAACAGAATGGCGGTTTCTTAAAAAACTAAAAATAGAGCTACCATATGATCCTGCAATCCCACTCCTGGGGATATATCTGGAAAAAAACATGGTCCGAAAGGACACATGCACCCTAGTGTTCATTGCAGCACTGTTTACAATAGCCAAGACATGGAAGCATCTTTTTTTTTTTTTTTTTTTTTTTTGTGGTACGCAAGCCTCTCACTGTTGTGGCCTCTCCTGTTGCGGAGCACAGGCTCCGGACGCACAGGCTCAGCGGCCATGGCTCATGGGCCCAGCCGCTCCACAGCATGTGGTATCTGCCCTGACCGGGGCACGAACCCGTGTCCCCTGCATCGGCAGGTGGACTCTCAACCACTGCGCCACCAGGGAAGTCCATGGAAGCATCTTAATGTCCATCGAGAGAGGAATGGATAAAGACATGGTACATATATACAATAGAATATTACTAAGCCATTAAAAAGAATGAAATAATGTCATTTGCAGCAACATGGATGGACCTAGAGACTGTTATACTGAGTGAAGTAAGTTAGAGAAATATCATATGGTATCCCTTATATGCAGAATTTAAAAAGAAATGATTGTATCATTTAAATAAATAAAACTACCCATTCAAATAAATAAACTTATTTACAAAACAGAAACAGACTCACAGACTTAGAGAATGAACTTGTGGTCAGCAGGGGGGGACATGTGGCTAATTTTTAACTAAAATGAATTAAAGCTGAAAACATACAAAAATAAATAAATAAACACAATATATGGAATCTTAAAAAATGAACTTATTTACAAACCAAACCAGAAACAGACTCACCAACTTCAAAAATAATCTGTGGTACTTTGTTACTGCAGCCCTAGCAAACCAGCAGGTCTCATAACTCTTTGTTGTGATGGGCTGGCCTGTGTATTGCAGAATGTTTGGCAACACCCCGGGCGTCTACCCACTAGATGCCGCTAGTACCTCTTTCCCTCCGTTGTGACAACCCACAAAGTCTCCCACCACGGCCAAATATCTCCTTGGGACAAACAGACTAGAGTCTCTGTGGCCTTGAGGCAGTTGTTGGTCTCACACATCAGAGGCACATCCACTGCCAATTTCCCAGCTCTCTGCAGGCCCTGGTGATTTCCCAAACAGAGCAACATACTTCATTTCGAACATTTAACTTCATCTGAACAGGGACCACTCACAAAGTACGCTATATAATGGGGGGAAAATTCGAATTAGTTGGAGATCTAGATAAGATTCTTTAAATCCTTCAATCATCCTCAAGGAAAACATGGGATTTCCTTTTTCTTAAATGTGGACAGTGCTTCCTCTGAAGACAAGGAATTTGTCGATGTCCCCCTTTCATAAAAGTGCAAGCCTTATCATTCTACAGGAGCAATCAAAGAAGGAAAATGATGCTTCTGTGCTATTAAAGGGCAAACACGTCCCTGCCTCAGTATGAAAGCTGTAGGAGAGGGGTGTAAAGAGATAGTGGAGAGCTATATAAGTATTTTAATAAACTAGCACAAAGGCTTTGATTATGTCACTATTTATTCACGTGTGAGTAGTTAGTTGTAATGAATGGAGCAGAACAGAAACAAACAGCAGCAGACATGTTAGTGATGTGGCTAAATCCTTTTCACATCCTTTAATTCTGGAGGGATTCTAAAAGGGCACATCTTCAGAGCTGCTGTAATTATATTTTTCTCACTGCATGAACTCTTCCTGATGGCAATGCTGCCAGTTATATTCAGGTGATGAATTTTTTCCAGCAGGTCAATGCATCGTATCAAACAACAGAAAACTCTTTCTCTTTTGCTAATAGTTTAAGCATTTTGACAAAGTCTCGATTATAAACCTGTAAGAGATCCTTTCAAGTAGGGCCACCTACAAATTGAGTTAACTGCAATCTTTTCTTGACAGTACTAGTTCATAATTGATCGGGCATTATTTGGTTTTCCTTTTTTCTCATATTTTAAATGTCTTTGCTTCTTTCTGTCCTCGTGCACACATATGCATACACTATATTTCTCTTCTTCTGTGTCGTTGTTTTATCATGACTTAAAACTGGATGTAAATACTTCTTTACCTCTGAAACAGATGAACTGATCCCTGTCTGCCCACCACATAGGACTGTGAGAATCAGGATAAAATATGCAAAATGGTTTATAAGCCATCAAGTGCTTCATCATGGAAGATACTATTGTCATTTCTACATCCCAGTGAATAGAGAGGTCAAAGACCTATGAAAGTTTAGAGTTGGGGGGATTAGTGACCCAAGTCTCTTAGGAGTCAATTAAGTTCTGGAAGGAAACTTAGAGACATGTGTCTTCAGCCCACCAGGATTGGATTTAGCCTCTCAAGTGGAAGTGTATAAGCCTATACTTCTGAAAGAGTTGTTTTCCAAAGATTTGTCATTTACAGCATAGGAATTGTTAAACACTGACATAATCTGATCTTTCTTACTCAGGCTTTACCTTACAGTGTGAAACAAAACATGCGAGTTCTTATATAGGGGCTTTGTAGGCAGGACACTTGCTTTTTAGGGGGTCTTGAAAAGTGATAGACATTTTCCAGGCAGAGGAAGGGAAAAAGAGCTTTTACAAAGAAACCAGGGCACCAAACCAAAGACAAGGAGGAAAGCTACAACAGTAGGAGGGCCAGGCTGTGGGACTGGGTGGCGATGGGTGAGGCTGGGCACTCATGCAGGAACAGCACAGACCTGTTTTTCTCATCGTCCCAGGTCTTGTCAATCCTACCCAACATCTTCAATGAGGGCTGGTTCTCCCTATCCAATCCCCACTGCTGCTCTGATGGCAACATTACTGCTGTTGGCCATTCACTGTTTCTCGAGCACTCTCTTTGTAAGGTGTGCAAGGCAAGTATGCTTCTTTTCCCCATTGTACAAAAAAAGAAAACTCAAAAGATTAAAACATGGATAACAGGGTCTCAAAGAGATATTTGCCCACTCATATTCAGAACAGCATTATTCATAGTAGCTAAAAGGTGGAAGCAACCCAAGTGCCCATTGACGGATGAATGGACAAACAAAATGTGCTATAAACATACAATGGAATATTATTTGGCCATAAAAAAGGAAGGAAGCTCTGACACATGCTGCAACATGGATGAACCTTGAAGACATATGCTAAGTGAAATAAACCAGTCACAAAAGGACAGATGCTCTGTGATTCCACTAATATGAAGTGTCTGGAATAGCCAAGTTCATAAAACAGAAAGTAGATGCTGGCTGCAAGGACTAGGGGGAGGGGGATATGGGGAGTTGCATTTGGGGATATGGGGAGTTGCATTTAATGGGCATTGAGTTTCAGTTCTGTAAGATGAAAAAGTTTTGGAGACTAGGTTATACAGCAATGCGAATATACTTAGCACTACTGAACTGTATGCTTAAAAATGGTGAAGAATAAATTTTATGTTATTTATACTTTATCACAATTAAACATAAAAGTTAAAAAAAAAGAAGTTAAGACACCAGCGCAAAGTAAAAAATATTTGCACTCCACTTCTGACCCAAAGTCTGTAAAGTTCTGTTGCACTATAAGGAAGTGAAACAGAAATAAACAAAAACCCAGCAACAGCAAAAAGGGAGCGCAGAGACCTCGTGCTCTCCTTTTCCTCTTCATTTTCACAATAGTGGACTTCAGCATCTGGAGACTTCTAGAATAAAACTCCTTTCTAAGGGGTGAGGTTATAGGATTTTTTTTTCCTTGTCTTTGTGTTATTCTATATTTTCTAACATTTCTATAATGATTGTGGATTACCTTTATAAGTGGAGGGGAAAGTGATGATTCTCTACTAAAGAAGCCATGGTACACAAACCTTTGAGATGCTTGGCTATCACAGCTTCACAATGATCTGTGAGGGTAGAGTAGTCCTGCTGTTTCCAGTGTGCCACCAGCCAATCCCAGCAAGGATCTGGCCCCACCACATGGCTGCTCTAGATGTAGGAAGACAAAAAGACCCTGAAAAAGCAAATGACTTTCCCCAAGCTCCAAACCAACCATCATCAGATCAGGATTGGAAAATAGGTCTTACCACCTCTACTCCAAGGGCCTTTGCCCAACTTCACTATTTCTCTAAATCTGAGGTGCTTGGTGTACAATTGAGGCCATGTTTATATGCAGCTCTGCTTCATTCACACCTGCGTTTCTCAGCCTCAGTGCTATAGATATTTTGGGCCAGATAATCCTTTGTGGATAGGGGCTGTCCTGTGTACTGTAGGATACTTAGCAGTGTCCCTCGCCTCTCTCTGCTATTTGCCAGTAGCAACCCAGCACTCTGTCACCCACATGTGACACCCAAAGATGTCTCCAGACATTGTCAAATGTCCCCTGGGGGACACAATCATCTCAGTTGAGAACCACTGATTTACTCTTGGTGAAAATTCATATAATCAGCAGACTTTTCTTTTGGATCTTCATCTCACCTGTTCATACATAGTTCACCAGACTCTTGGAGGTTTATGTTAAAAAAAATTCTGCTGGGGGTGGGGGAAAGATGGAGTGGGAGTCTGGGGTTAGCAATGCAAACTATTATATATTGAATGGATAAACAACAAGGTCCTACTCTATAGCACAGGGAACTATATTCAATATCTTGTGACAAACCATAATGGAAAAGAATATATAGAATCTTGAATATATATATTCATGAATGAATTGATATATATATGAGTATATATTCATATATATAAATATATTTATATATTCTTTTATATATATAAGAATATATATATATAAAAAACTGAATTATTGGAAATCAAAATAAAGCTGGAGTAGCAATTCTCATATCAGACAAAATAGACTTTAAAATAAAGACTATTACAAGAGACAAAGAAGGACACTACATAATGATCAAGGGCTCAATCCAAGAAGAAGATATAACAATTGCAAATATTTATGCACCTAACATAGGAACACCTCAATACATAAGGCAAATGCTAACAGCCATAAAAGGGGAAATCGACAGTAACACGATCATAGTAGGGGACTTTAGCACCCCACTTTCACCAATGGACAGATCATCCAAAATGAAAATAAATAAGGAAACACAACCTTTAAATGATACATTAAACAAGATGGACTTAATTGATATTTATAGGACATTCCATCCCAAAACAACAGAATACACTTTCTTCTCAAGTGTTCATGGAACATTCTACAGGATAGATCATATCTTGGGCCACAAGTCAAACCTTGGTAAATTTAAGAAAATTGAAATCATATCAAGTATCTTTTCTGACCACAAAGCTATGATACTAGATATCAATTACATGAAAAAATCTGTAAAAAATACAAACACATGTAGGCTAAACAATACACTACTTAATAACCAAGAGATCACTGAAGAAATCAAAAAGGAAATCAAAACATACCTAGAAACAAATGACAATGAAAACATGATGACCCAAAACCTATGGGATGCAGCAAAAGCAGTTCTAAGAGGGAAGTTTATAGCAATGCAATCCTACCTTAAGAAACAAGAAACACCTCAAATAAACAACCTAACCCTACACTTGAAGGAATTAGAGAAAGAAGAACAAAAAACCCCAAAGTTAGCAGAAGGAAAGAAATCATAAAGATCAGAGCAGAAATAAATGAAAAAGAAATGAAGAAAATGATAGAAAAGATCAATAAAACTAAAAACTGGTTCTTTGAGAAGATAAAAATAATTGATAAACCATTAGACAGACTCATCAAGAAAAAAAGGGAGAAGACTCAAATCAATAGAATTAGAAATGAAAAAGCAAGCAGAACCCAACAGCACATTAAAAGGATCATAAACCATGATGAAGTGGGGTTTATCCCAGGAATGCAAGGATTCTTCAATACATGCAAATCAATCAATGTGATACACCATATTAACAAATTGAAGAATAAAAACCATATGATCATCTCAATAGATGCAGAGAAAGCTTTTGACATAATTCAACACCCATTTATGATAAAAACCCTGCAGAAAGTAGGCATAGAGGGAACTTACCTCAACATAATAAAGGCCATATATGACAAACTCAAGGCCAACATCGTCCTCAGTGGTGAAAAACTGAAACTATTTCCACTAAGATCAGGAACAAGACAAGGATGCCCACTCTCACTGCTATTATTCAACATAGTTTTGGAAGTTCTAGCCACAGCAATCAGAGAAGAAAAAGAAATAAAAGGAATCCAGATTGGAAAAGGAGAAGTAAAGCTGTCACTGTTTGCAGATGACATGATACGACACATAGAGAATCCTAAAGATGTAACCAGAAAACTACTAGAGCTAATCAATGAATCTGGTAAAGTAGCAGGATACAAAATTAATGGACAGAAATCTCTTGCATTCCTATACACTAATGATGAAAAATCTGAAAGTGAAATCAAGAAAACACTCCCATTTACCATTGCAACAAAAAGAATAAAATACCTAGGAATAAACCTACTTAAGGAGACAAAAGACCTGTATGCAGAAAATTATAAGACACTGGTGAAAGAAATTAAAGGTGATACAAATAGATGGAGAGATATACCATGTTCTTGGATTGGAAGAATCAACATTGTGAAAATGACTCTACTACCCAAAGCAATCAACAGATTCAATGCAATCCCTATCAAACTACCAATGGCATTTTTCACAGAACTAGAACAAAACGTTTCACAATTTGTATGAAAACACAAAAGACCCTGAATAGCCAAAGCAATCTTGGGAAAGAAAAACAGAGCTGGAGGAATCAGGCTCCCTGACTTCAGACTATACTACAAATCTACAGTAATCAAGACAGTATGGTAGTGGCACAAAAACAGAAATATAGGTCAATGGAACAGGATAGAAAGCCCAGAGATAAACCCATGCACATATGGTCACCTTATCTTTGATAAAGGAGGCAATAATATACAATGGAGAAAAGACAGCCTCTTCAATAAGCGGTGCTGGGAAAACTGGACAGCTACAGGTAAAAGAATGAAATTAGAACACTCCCTAACACCATACACAAAAATAGACTCAAAATGGATTAAAGACCTAAATGTAAGGCCAGACACTATCAAACTCTTAGAGGAAAACATAGGCAGAACACTCTGTGACAAAAATCACAGCAAGATCCTTTTTGACCCACCTCCTAGAGAAATGGAAATAAAAACAAAAATAAACAAATGGGACCTAATGAAACTTCAAAGCTTTTGCACAGCAAAGGAAACCATAAACAAGACCAAAAGACAACCCTCAGAATGGGAGAAAATATTTGCAAATGAAGCACTGACAAAGGATTAATCTCCAAAACATACAAGCAGCTCATGCAGCTCAATAACAAAAAAAAAACAACCCAATCCACAAATGGGCAGAAGACCTAAATAGACATTTCTCCAAAGAAGAAATACAGACTGCCAACAAACACATGAAAGAATACTCAACATCATTAATCACTAGAGAAATGCAAATCAAAACTACAATGAGATATCATCTCTCACTGGTCAGAATGGCCATCATAAAAAAATCTAGAAACAATAAATGCTGGAGAGGGTGTGGAGAAAAGGGAACCCTCTTGCCCTGTTGGTGGGAATGTAAATTGACACAGCCACTATGGAGAACAGTATGGAGGTTTCTTAGAAAACTAAAACTAGAACTGCCATACAACCCAGCAATCCCACTACTGGGCATATACCCTGAGAAAACCATAATTCAAAAAGAGTCACGTACCACAGTGTTCATTGCAGCTCTATTTACAATAGCCAGGACATGGAAACAACCTAAGTGTCCATCGACAGATGAATGGATAAAGAAGATGTGGCACATATATACAATGGAATATTACTCAGCCATAAAAAGAAACGAAACTGAGTTATTTGTAGTGACGTGGATGGACCTATAGTCTGTCATACAGAGTGAAGTAAGTTAGAAAGAGAAAAACAAATACCGTATGCTAACACATATATATGGAATTAAAAAAAAAAGTTATGAAGAACCTAGGGGCAAGACAGGAATAAAGACGCAGACCTACTAGAGAATGGACTTGATGACATGGTGAAGGGGAAGGGTAAGCTGGGAAAAAGTGAGAGAGTGGTAGTGTATATATGGACACATATACACTACCAAATGTAAAATAGATAGCTAGTGGGAAGCAGTCGCATAGCACAGGGAGATCAGCTCTGCGTTTTTGTGACCAGCTAGAAGGGTGAGGTAGGGAGGGTGGGAGGGAGGGAGATGCAAGAGAGAAGAGATATGGGGATATATGTATATGTATAACTGATTCACTTTGTTATAAAGCAGAAACTAACAAACCATTGTAAAGCAATTATACTCCAATAAAGATGTTTAAAAAAAAACTGAATTATTGTGATGTACAGCAGAAATTAACACAACCTTGTAAATCAGCTATACTTCAATTAAAAAAAAAATCCTGCTAAAAATGTCTGGTCTGTTCCTTGACCCTTGTGCAACTCAACCTTACTCATACTGTGTTGCTGCTATTGACAAAAATTCAATTAACAATCAAGTTGAGAAGAAAAAAAGGGAGTATTATTCATGCCAAACTGAGGATTATAACCTGGGAGACAGAAAGCTCTGAAAGTGTTTTGCCTGTTAGAAGTCCAGGAAGTCCAATGTACAGTCATGTACATTTTTGAGACAGGATCGTACAACAAAATGAGATCTTGATGTTTTACATAAAGTTCACCAAGAATACATAGTCCAGGTAAGCAAGTACAAAGCCAGCAGCAAGTCACCATGACCCCCTACAGAGCTGGGAAAAAGAACCCTATTCTTTTTTTTTTTTTTAATGAATTTGATGAGAGAGCACAATCACTACCTTGATCTTTTTTTCTAAAAATTAATTAATTTATTTATTTTTGGCTGCGTTGGGTGTTATTTGCTGCTCGCGGTCTTTAGTTTCATCGAGCGGGGGCTACTCTTCGTTGCGGTGCGCGGGCTTCTCATTGCAGTGGCTTCTCTTGCTGCGAAGCACGGGCTGTAGGCATGCGGGCTTCAGTAGTTGTGGCACATGGGCTCAGTAGCTGTGGCTCGCATGCTCTAGAGCACAGGCTCAGTAGCTGTGGCCCACAGGCTTAGTTGCTCCGCGGCATGTGGGATCTTCCCGGACCAGGGCTTGAACCTGTGTCCCCTGCATTGGCAGGTGGATTCTTAACCACTGTGCCATCAGGGAAGTCCAAGAATGCTATTCTTTTAAGAAGTTACATTGCTAGCTTCAGAAGAATGGGGGGAAAATATCTTTAAGGGGACAAAAAAAGATCTTTAAGGGGAAAATAAAAAGATCTTTATGGTTAAACAGACACTCCTATCTTTGAGGAGATCAGGTTAATGTGTAATGCAGATGCACACTGCACATTAAGGAGGGAGGGTGGAGACCCAAACAGACACAGAGAGAATTTTATGTTTAATTTTTCTTGTCCTGCCTTAAAATATAAATATTATTTCATCCCTGCTAAGAGGACTCCTGGGGTCGTTGGAGTGAAGAGCTGCAGTGTTGGTTTTGCCCATTTTACTGGTACCCATCTCCAAGCATTATCTTTAGCCAAGCTTCCCTGCGACTCATCCACTTTCCCAGTGCTGTGCCTTTTCCGGATACCTTCTTGCTCTGCAGCAGGCCTTGCCACTTTCTCTCTCCCCAGCTCGGAGCATGTCCATCCCCCATCTGGATGCCCTGATGTCAGGGGTGGAGAGGGCCCCCCTGGGGGGAGCGTGCTGGGCAGCAAAGCCTGCACTGCGCTTGCATCAAAAAACCTGGCTTTGACTCCTACCCTCTCCGTTTCCTCTTCTGCTGAGTCCTACCTCGTAAGATTGTTCTGAGAACAAGATGAGATGATATAAGTAAAGTGCTTAGTGCCATAGCAGATCAAGTCCCTCTTGTCACCGGTGTCACTGTGATTGTGAACAAGCCACTTAACCTTTCAACATCCTCATCTAAAAAAAAGGAAGGGGTGGGGTTTGGCTAACTTCGAAGGTTTTCTTCAGGGTCAGCTTTCAAGGACTGTTTGGTTTTTATAAGTACAAAATGGAATAGTAACAACTCCTTACAAGGTCGCGGTGCAAATGATGTATTTTGGGAAACGCTTGCAAACTAAATCACATCCACCTGTGGTGGGTTTGGCCATTTGGTTAGAAGGATCGGGGGCAGGTCGGGTGGGGGGCAGCCACAGACAGGCTGTGGGCGCTGCTGTGACTGATGGCTCACACTAGGGCTGCTCAGGCCGCCTGTGAATGAGACCCCTGTCTTCTGTTTTCACTGTAAGGAAATATATAGGGTAGCAGCCTCCTGGAACCCTCTATGGCAGTGGGGTATCAAGACCAACTACCAGAATGGAAGGAACTGAGGAAGCATGCCATTCCTCCACAGACAGACTAGTTTTTCCTTCTCATTGGACTTAGGGAGCTAAATTGGAGGAGATAACTGTTGGAGGTGATAAAGAGGTTGCTCTTTATCACCTCCTTAGAGTTTGGGTTGCTCCCCAAACTCTAAGAGGCCAAATTCTCAGCGTGCGAATTAAAAGATGAATCCTTAGAGAGTGCCGTTCTGATCCATCATCTTCTGGCTCTAATGCCCATCAACCAAGGTGGCACACGACAAGCTCTTTACCTTCTATGAAAGTAGTGGTAGTGAGATTACTTTTAACAGTATTACTAGTGATGATGATGATGATGATGGCAAACGACACTAGACTCTACTAGCTACTGTTTTAAGGGCTTTACATACATTACCATTGAAACCCTAACAAGAGTATTCATGTATTTACGTATTATCAATTCCTAGGAGATAGTGCCAAAGCCTAAAGAGGTTAAACAAAGGGCCTCAATTTTCCAGGAAAGCTGATCTTGACGTCTTAAGTGGGAGTCAGACAAGAAAGTTTGCTGCCATCTCCCAAATGATGCTGACCTTGTATGGGAGTTGTCAGCTCTACTGGGAAGGCCTTCCTCCCCCTTCCAGTGTCCTTTTTGGACTTGTGCTTCTACCATTTAAAACTGCACCTATTTATATTGCTAAAATATAGTAACATACTTCCTTATTCTGGCAGAGGTAGTACATTTAGATTTGATCACTCTATTTTCATTAAATTTTTAGTAATTTAGAGGAATGCAAAAACGATTTGAAGCAGGCATCAGGGACCCATACATCTGAACAGGCTCTATTTCTTTTCATTCTTTTTTTTAAAAGTATTTATTGGCGTATAGTTGATTTACAATGTTGTGTTACTTTCCGCTGTACAGAAAAGTGAATTAGCTATACATATACATAAATCTACTCTTTTTTAGATTCCTTTCCCATATAGGGCATTACAGAGCATTGAGAAGAGTTCCCTGTGCTATACAGTAAGTAGGCCCTTATTAGTTATCTACTTTATATATAGTAGTGTGTATATGTCAATCTGAATCTCCCAATTTATCTTTCCCCCACTTCCCCCCTGGTGTCCATGAATTTGTTTTCTACATCTGTGAGTCTATTTCTGTTTTGTAAATAGTGTTCATTTGTACCATTTTTTTAGATTCCACATATAAGCAATATCACATATTTGTCTTTGTCTGACTTACTTCACTCAGTATGACAATCTCTAGGTCCATCCATGTTGCTGCAAATGACACTATTTTGTTCATTTTTATGGTTGAGTAATAGTCCATCGTATATATGCATCACATCTTCTTTATCCATCTCTGTGTCGATGGACATTTAGGTTGCTTCCATGTCCTGGCTATTATAAAAAGTGCTGCAATGAACATTGGGGTGCATGTATCTTTTCGAATTATGGTTTTCTCTGGATATATGTCCAGGAGTGGGATTGAAGGATCATATGGTAGCTTTATTTTTAGTTTTTTAAGGAACTTCCATACTGTTCTCCATATTGGTTGTTCTAATTTACATTCTCACCAACAGTGTAGGAAGGTTCCCTTTTCTCCACACCCTCTCCAGCATTTATTGTTTGTAGATTTTTTGATGATGGCTATTCTGACTGGTGTGAAATGATACCTCACTGTAGTGTTGATTTGCATTTCTCTAATAATTAGTGATGTTGAACATCTTTTCATGTGCTTTTTTGGCCATCTGTATGCCTTCTTTGAAGAAATGTCTATTTAAATCTTCTGTCCATTTTTGGATTGGGTTGTTTGTTTTTTTGATATTGATCTGCATGAGCTGTTTGTATGTTTTGGAGATTAATTCCTTGTTGTTTGCTTCATTTGCAAATATTTTCTCCCATTCTGTGGGTTGTCTTTTTGTTTTGTTTATGGTTTCCTTTGCTGTGAAAAAGCTTTGAAGTTTAAGTAGATTCCATTTGTTTATTTTGTTTTTATTTTCATTACTCTAGGAGGTGGATCAAAAAAGTTCTTGCTGTGATTTATGTCAGAGTGTTCTACCTATGTTTTCTTCTAAGAGTTTTATAGTGTCCAGCCTTACATTCAGGTCTTTAATCCATTTTGAGTTTATTTTTGTGTATGGTGTTAGGGAGTGTTCTGATTTCATTCTTTTACATGTAGCTGTCCAGTTTTCCCAGCATCACTTATTGAAGAGACTGACTTCTCCATTGTATATTCTTGCCTCCTTTATCATAGATAGGGGACCATAGGTGGGTGGGTTTATCTCTGGACTTTCTATCCTAAACAGGCTCTATTTATTACTAGTTTTGTCATCTGAGGCCAAACTGTTCCCTTCTCTCCATCTTGGTTTCCTCATCTGTAAGTGGGAATAAATTATTTCTTCATAGGGTGATGATGAAGCACCATTGAAACAATGGGCTTAAAAGTTCTTTGTAAAGAGTAAATTCTCATAAAAAGCCATGGTATTCTTAGTTCTTGGGGGAAAAACTTTTATTCTTATTTTCTTATCACCAAATCAATACTAGTTCACATCATTATTATTCACAACCATAATAATAAGAAAAAAAAAGCTGTCATCTTTTCATGCAGAAATAGCAGTTAACACTTTAATATAGATCCTTTGAGACCTTTTATTAAAATGAAAGGTGCTCTTGTTATTGTAATTATAATTTTGTAAAAACAGATGCTGAAGAGGTGGAGAAAGGGGAGAATTTGAGGACAGTAGGTTGACCACGTGGGAGAGGGTGCTGAGAGCGGACAGTGGACACATCCTTTCAGAAGCCTCCACTCTGGCAGTGAGTTGAATAATCAGATAAAGCAGTTAGTTAAAGCAGGGAAACACCGAAAATGGAAATCACTGAATATTTTACTAGAGTAAAACACATTTTTTAAAAAAGTGAGACATAAAATATAACTTTGTTTGACAATACTTTGAAGGGACGAGGCCTCTTCTTTAAGTGTGTGACAGTTGATGGGAGTCCTGTGTGGATTTTTTAAAAGGTAAAAGTTGACACAAGGTCACTGGTTTCCAGCTCCAACATCTTGAAAGTAGGGAGAGAACTCAGAAAGAGTTGGGAATCAATCTGAGTTCAGAATTCTTCTAGATTAAACAAAATTTCCCAAATGTTTACATTTGTCTGGCCCATGTCAAACTCTAAGATTTTGCTTTCGATTTGTTTTTTAAGGTACTGATACTTTCTTGTTACTGTTTATTAGAAGAATTCAGTTTGGATTTTACACAATAACAATTCTTTTCTTCAGTCATATTTCCTTGCTTGACATAGTTACAAAAACAAGTACAACTGGCCAAACCAGTTTGTGGACAACCATATCTGCCTCTTGGTGAACCTAAACCGTGGGGGCAGAAGTGGCCCAGTGACCCTGAGTCCTGCCCGTGGACACAAGCATTCGCTCTGCCATCAGACAGAATGTTTAACTGAGAGCAAGGCACACATCGGTCAACCCAGCTTTGAAGGTTTCTGATACACTGTAAATACGAAAACGATTGTGTCCAGGAGGATGCTTTTGCTACAAGTAACATAAACCTGGACTCAAGCTGTTTTTTAAAAAATAAGGAGATTAATTATCTCAAATAACAGGCAGGTTAGAAGTAAGATGGGTTTCAAGGCTGGTGGATTCAGGGATTTCACAGTGACACGGAGGTCCCACATTATTTCCACCTCCCCACGCTGCTTATTCACAACATCAGCTTCATCTTGAAACTGTGGCCAACAGCTGGGGCCTCAGGTTTCCTCTCTCTTATTAAGTGGGAGTGAGGAACAACAGGCATCTACCCAGGAATCAGGTCCTTCCCCTCCACCTGGCCCAACTTGGGCCCCATGACCACGCTGGACTTCTTAATAACCATCATCAGAGTGGCATGTGCTGGTTGGTTTGAACCTCAGCATCCGTTCCTGGAGCTGCAGATAAGTTCAGTTTCCCATTTCTGTGAATCCCAGGAGCTGCGTGAACACCTGAACAAAACTGGATTCTATTCACTGTCATATGTGTAGATTTACCTTTTTTCATTTACTAGTTGCACAGTATTCTATTGTATGAACAGTTTATTTAATCATAGTGTATTTCAACAACAGTGCCTGAAACATAGAAAGCTCTCCACAAGTACTTTTTATTATTTATAAACATACAAATATTTCCATATTTCCTAATTTATACTTTCTCTTTCCTAAAACTGTTTATTTGTGTTTTCTCTTCTTATTTTCATGTAAAAATTTCTAGAACTATGTGTATTTGAAAGAATAAACTTTAACTTTCATTTATCAAGTCAAAAAAAAACCCCCCCAAAAACCCTGGATTCTACTACAGAAGAGGAAAGAGAAAAGGACGCTGGCAGAGATGTAGTCACTCCTACAGGAAGCTTTCCTACTTCACAGTGTGGCCTCAGGCCAGCTCTGTTCCCTCAGACACCAGGGATGTACGTCCCTGAAGCATCTTTGTTCCTGGTCAAAAGTCCTCCCATGGTATCATCCACCATTAGCTATTCCGAGCAGATAAATGTGACAAGAAGAAAGCGTAGAAACTGGTCTCACTGTAACTCATGACCACAAATCAGGATGGCTCTCCCAGTGCTGGCCACCTGCCTACATGCCCCTTGGTGGTTCACCACCCCCTTGACAGGAAGCTGTTCACAGCTTCTCACCGCTGAAACACCAACACCTGCCTCCTCTTCTCCTCATACCCTTCTGACACCACTTTCTCAGACTTCACTGTGCAAACAGCTGCCAGACTGTTCCTGTGATCACCTGTCCCATCCGGCCTCTGGCCGGTGCTCTGCCTGCCCTGTGGTCACAGTAGGTGACCCGGCCCCTCTCCCTCCATCTGTGCTCCGGTCCCCTCCCCATCCCCCCTTCTCCGGCCATCAGCCCCTCTCTCCAACTCTATGGACTCACAAAGGTGACAGAAGCTCGCTTGTTAAAAACAAAGCCCAAAACCTCTTCCTCGACCTTCTCCTTCCTGCTCATGCCTTGCTTCTTTTTCCCACAAAGAAACCTCTTTAAAGTGTTGTCTAGAATCGCCGTCTGCGCACTCTCAGTCCTCATCCCCTCAACTGGCCGACCTTGAGCTTTTCACCCCATCGTCAGGCCCCTGAAAGGGCTCTATTCCAAGGAATCAAAGGCCTCCCTTTTGCCAAATGCAGGCGCCTGCTGCTTTTGTCTGACTTGACCCCTCAGCACTTTCTTCAACCCCTCATGTTCTTCTCTTGGCTTCTAGAGCACACTCTCTCCCGGGTGGATTTTCGGGTGGATTTCCCTGCTATATCACTCGTGTCTCCCACTCTCTTCTCTGGGCATGTCTGAGCTTGATTTGAACCCTTATTCTTTTCTCCTTCCTTCCTCTCCTCTCCTCTTCCTTCCCTTCCTCCCCCTCTATCTCCTTCCACGTGCATGGGCCCCAGCGTACCTTTCTACCCCCTGTTTAAACATTCATTGGCCGGTGAGGTGATGGTCAGGCCTGGAGCTCTGGCCTGGTGGCGCCCACTGGCTGCTCGCGCCCTTTACCTGGACGTCTCATAGCATCTCCAACTCAACACGCACCAAACAGAACGTTTGTTTCCTCCGCATCCTCTATCCCTCAGACCTGTTTCTCCTCTAATCGTCACCCCCTTAGTGAGTGACACGACCATCTACACAGCTGCTACCGTCTAACTTGGGTGTCCTTCTTAGTTCCTCTTCTCCCAAGCGAGGCCCTTTACATACTCCCTCAGGAATTCCTGTCATCTCTTCCCCAAGACAGCCTCAACCCATCTGCTTTTCTCCATCTCCAACTCCAATCATCTCATTGACCTGCAGTGATCATCTGATGCAGCTTCTATTCTTGCTCTCTGCACAGAGGCCAGAGTAATCTTCTAAAAATATTAAATCAGAGCATCTCCCTGCCGTGTAGAAAACCCTTCAGTGGCTTCCTGTTGGGGACAGAACAAAATCTAGATACATTATCGTGGCCTGGGAGGCCTTACCCAATCCTGTTTTGACCTCTCTCTGTCTGATCTCATCTGGTGAAACTCAGCTCTAGGCACCCAGACCCTTTTCTTGCCCGTGAAAATGCAGACTCGCTCCCACCCAGGGCCTTTCAACTTGCTCTGCTCCCTGACTTTTGCATGATTGGCTCTTTCCTGTCACTCAGGTCTCAGCTTAAAGGTCCTCTTCACAGAGGCCTTCCCTGATCGGGCAGTCTAAATTAGCCCTCTGTCCCCCGTCACTCTCTACCCTTAACCTTGTTCTAGTTTTGTTCTTGAATGCATTGCTATTGAAGTTATCTGTTCACTTATTTGTTTGGTTTTCTGTGTCTTTCCCATTCATACTAGACTATCACCACCAGAAAGCAGGACACTTTGTCTTATTTACTATGGTGGCCTCCACACCTAGAACAAGAGTAGGAGCAAATAATAATAGGAATTTAATGAATGAGTAACTCTGTTTGCCTGACTTACATCCTACTTTCCAAAAGGAATAACCTCCTGGGAATGGTCAACAGACGTCTCAGGACAAGTAGCCCATTCTTTTTTCAGTTACCTTAATTTATTTAACAAGTAGTTATTGCCAGGTTGTGTGCCAAGCATTGGAGGAAAGTAGATAAAGAAAAATTAAAACCTAACTTCAGGAGCTCACAGGTTAGGGCGTGGGGGCAGAAGGTTGCAGTTTGACAGATACAATGACAGAAGGAAGCAAAGGATGGTATTGGAACTCAAGGGGAGCACCTAACCCAGAAAATTGAGGTCAAGGAAGGCTTCCTGGAAGAGGTGATATCTCAGGTGAGTCTTAAGGATAGAGTCAGCCAGGTGAAGAAGGGATGGAAGGTGGGAACGAACACTCTAGCAGAGGGGGCAATAGAGAAACAGAAACCTTGGGAGGCCGTGGGGGAAGGGCAAGGAGTTTAGAAGGAATGGAAAATGAGTTCAAGGAGGGTAGGAGGAGGGCCTGCAAAGGTACCAGATTGGACAGGTAAAGAGTCCATATCATAAGAGACCTTGCCACAACAACCACAATGGCGGACATTTATTGAGAACTTGCTCTGCGTTAGGCACTGAGTGAAGCACATCACATGTGTTAGCTCATCTAATCCCCATGACAACCCTGTGAGGTAGGTGCTATCACTCTCCTCGTTTTACTGATGGGGAATGTTAAGTCACTTTCCTGAGGACACAGAGAGTGAGTGGACTCAGCATGGAAGCCCGTGGAACCATATTACAAATGCTTTCAAACATAAGCCCTGGATCTCTTGTGATATCTCTTAATTTCTCTCTGGTTCTTAGTTTCCTCATCGGTAGAATGGAGCTGATGGCAGTGCCCCACGGCACAGAGTCTATGAGGATTCAGTGAGATAATTCATGTACTTAGTCTCTGCTCAGTCAATATGAGCTACTACAATTATTTTTGATTTTCTTTTTGGAAAGACCATGATTTAAACCTGGGGATTTTTTTCCTGGCAGTGGAATAGGACTTGACATTCCTGAACATTGTGGCTCTCTTCTTTCTTTATGATTGGTGACTAGTTTACTCATTTGTAACATATTTTGATTATCTAACTTTATTTCTTTTCTTTTTCTTTTTTTTTTGGTGTTTGCTAATACCATTTTAGATCCAGATTGACAGGTGAAAATATAGAATTGATATTTGTATGAAAGAATTAATGGTTTAAATTTTTGGTTTTTTATAATAAAGTAATGAATGCGCAAGTAAAAAAAATTGTAGCAATACAGTAGGGTATAACATGAAATGTAAAAGCTTACCTCTATACCTACACCCTCACATATAATATAATTATAGCTGAACATAATTATAGCTATTATTTCTCTTTCCCCAGAAATTTGTATGTATATATGTACATGTATGTAAATATATGTGTAAAAATATAATCCTTGGAATTTTCATTTATAATACTGTATTCTACCTTATTTTTTCACTTAAAATAACTTAGTTTTGATGTTTTTTATTATCAATTCAGATAACTGTACTGATTCTTCTGAACAGCTATGTAGTATTCCATTTTATGGGGCTACTGTAGTTTATTTAATCTTCTCTTGATGGGCATTTAAATTTCATCTAGTTTTTTACTATTACAAGCAATGTTATTACGCTGTCTCTGTACTGTATATATTTGCCTCCTTGTGCAAGTGTTTCTGTGGGAAAAATTCCTAGAAGGGAAATTGCTAAGTTAAAGAGAATGTGCTTTTAAAATTTTAATAGTTATTGCCAAATTGCTTTCCAAAGAAGTTGTAGCGATTTACATTCCATTAACAATTGTGAGAGTTCATGTTTCCCATACCCTTGAGTATGAGCAAAGTTTTATTTTTGCCAATTGAGAAAGTGGAAAATGGTATCTTATTTCAGCTTACATTTCTTTGATTATTTAAAAAGCTGGAAAAACTTTTTAATATGTTTACTGTCTATTTGCTTTCTTTGCCGCACACTGTCTACGTTTAGACTATTTTTCCATTGAATTGTTCATTTTTTTCTTGCTAATTCTTAGATCACTTTGTATATTAAAGAAATGAACCCCATTCCTGTTATAGAAATTGAAACATTTTTTTTCTATCCTGTGGTATATCACTTGACTTTGTGTATGGTATTCTTTGTCTTGCAGAAGTTTTAACTTTTGTGTAAATTTGTCAATCTTGTCTTATATGACTCTTGACCTTCCCCAGTTCAAAGTTATGAAAAAAAAATTACCAATGATTTTTCTAGTGTTGATATTATTTGTTTTACATCAAGTGATTGATCTACCGAGATATTATTTGGGTGTAAGAAGTGAGGTACTTCAGTACTTTTTTCCTAATGTCTTGTTTGTCACAACATTTCTGAATTATTCGTATTCTCCCACTGACCTAAAATACCAGCATATTTATATTCTAAATTCTCAAATGTATTTGAGTCTATCTGTGGGATCTCTCTTCTCCACTAACATCTTTGTTATTTCCTGTACTTTCTCTGTAATGTCTTTCTCAATTTCCCGTAATTTCTCTACCTATAAAATGTCTTACTGTTGGGTAAAATTAGTTCTCTCTCATCTTTCTGTTTACAGTTAACTGGCTATTCTCACTCCTTTATTATTCCACATTAGCTTTGTATCGTTTTGTCAGATTCTCCAAAAAATCCTACTAGTACTTGGACAGGAATTACAGTCGCTTCAGGGAAAGTAAGCTATGTTGTTTCATTTACCCCATCTTCTTTTATGTTCCTGTATTAATCAGGATAGGATTGACTGTGCCACAAGAATAGTGAAATCTCTAAATCTCAGTGGATTAATTCTACAAAATTTTGTTTCTCACTCATACAAACTACAATGCACTGCTCTCCAGGATAGGATCCTCCACTGTCTGTCCAAGCTATTTTGATCTTATAGCTTTGCTCTCTCAACACGAGGCCTCCGTAGACTGTGGAAGAGATTTCATGCTCAAAAATTATCCATATTCTCCCTCGAATTTCCAGCCCTATTGTAGTCAGGTGGGGCAATAAGACTGCTTCTGGCCAATGGGAAAAGCTGATGTGAATTTTCTGTGTGACCTCTTCCCTTGTCGGTCAATTGCTGAGGCCATGAATTGAGGTGACAGAGCCCAAGACAGACACCTTCTCAATAACTGAGTCACTTCATGGGAGGCAGGTGCTCTGGAGACTCACCTGGCTCACATCAGACCTGGTGTGCATATGAAATAACCTTTATTGTATTAAGGTCACTGAGACTCTTGGGGTAAATTGCTACTGCAATAAAACAAACAAAAAACCCCTACCCTGACCAATACAAAAATTGATACCAAAAGTGATATGCTGCTGAAAAAAGAAACCTTAAAATATTGGCTTAGCAAACAGTGGTAACAATGAGGAAACAATGGGAAGAAGGCAAAACATTTGGTAAAGGTGTTACTTGTGATTACCTTGAAGGCAGATCGTTTACCTATTGAACTTGTAATTCAGGGGAAGATGTCAGAAAACAGAACCTTAGTTCTATATGTGGTTGCCACTGGTTGTGTTTGGCAAAATATTGAAAGAGAGAAAGAGACAGACAAAGAGACAGAGAGAGACAGAAAGAGTTGGAATAGGTTGGCGACAAAAAAGTAAAGGCATAAAGCTCATATCAAAGTCCCTCAAAGAGAATACTGAATATGGTTCCTCGCTCATGGAAATGTCTGGAAGCAGATGGACTGGAAGCAGATGGGTCCACTGTATGTTTGAGAGAGTTGTGAAGTAGTGACAAAGAAGCCATGAGCCTGGTCTAAAAAGCCTGAGGCCCCAACCTCCATTCTGGGGCAGGAAGTAGCTCTGTGGCAAGGCAACACCCACAATACCCACTTCAGGTGTGACTGAGAAGAACAGAAGGACTTCTCAGAGGAAGTCAAGTTGGCCAGAAGCTCTGGGACTGCCCCACACCCTGGAAATGGGTCCCAGAAGTCAAATCTGTACCCGTGGCCCTGTCACCTGTCAGAGTTGCTTGAACCAGTGTAAGGCTGTTGTCTTAAATTTGACTCATCAGGTTCAATTGGATGTTTGAGGCTGGGACTGCCCTGTGCATATTAGTCTGAGATGTTTTCTTGTTCCGTGGTAATAAGAACTAAGGGGATTATGGGGGTGGCCACCTCTCATGCATCAAGTTGCCGAGAATTCTGTAGAGATCTTTTTTTAAAGAAAAGAAATAAAAATGGTTCTTGTGCAGAAGCAGAGATAAGAAACCATATTTACAGGGGGAGAAGGGAAAGAGAGAGAGAGAGAGAAATATGCTTCTGCGTGAGTCTCTGGGAGCTTTCTAGTCCCCCTGGCTACCCCTGGTTCAAGTCCCTCTGAGGACCAGCTGCATTCCTGAGGGTTCCAGAAGACACCCCTGTATCTTAGTTCATCTCCTTTTCTTCTCTAAGTTTGATTGAATTGGTTCTTATTTCTTAAAATCAAAACAAACTTGACTGAGGAAGTTCCCAAACCTTATCACAGCAAAACATCTCCAGGAAGGGCCCTCCCCTTCCTTCCTGCTGTATAGGTTATGGTTGTGGTCACAGCCACGGCAATGAGATTTCTCAGCATGGTCAGATTTCAAAGTCATTATGAGGGAAGAAGAGTAGCTGGGAAATTGGCTCATGCCTCCGTCCGCATCAACACTGGCCAATTTTCAGGATTACCTCTTTAGTAACGACATTGAAGAACAATAATATTAAAATGAAATATAATGACTCCAGTTTTTCTTGGAAGAAACTACTCTTTATTTCTGTTATCAATTTACTCTCCTGCTCTCTGGAAATGTTCTTTCCTACCATCTGCTTTCTTCTCACCCCAGCAACATCCCCTCTCCTTTCTCACTCTCAGTTGATGACCTCACTTCCTTTTCCGCTGAGACACAAAATAGCCAGAAGACAATGGTCTTACCCAGCCAGCAGCAGATCTGCCAAATAACCAGCAACTGTGTGCATTTACTCTGCACCCTCTGCCCCACTCCAGTACGATCCTATAGAGATTTCTGCGATTACAGAAATGTCCCGTCTCTGTCTCTGTTCAATGCAGTAGCCACTAGCCACACGTGGCTATTAAGCGTTTAAGCACAGCATGCAACAAGGAACTGAATTTTACATTTTATTGAATTTTAATTAATTTAAGTTTAAATATCCACGTGTGGCTAGTGACTGCTGTGTAAGACAGTGCAGATATGGAGAACTCCTTAGAAGTGTTTTGCTATAAAGGGAAAAATGAAGTGGGATGGATAGTCACGAGGGATGGGGGTCAAAGCAGCATTTTTTTTTTTTTTTTTTTTTTTGTGCTGTACACGGGCCTCTCACTGCTGTGGCCTCTCCCATTGCGGAGCACAGGCTCCGGACGCGCAGGCTCAGCGGCCATGGCCCACGGGCCCAGCCGCTCCGCGGCACGTGGGATCCTCCCGGACCGGGGCACGAACCCGCGCTCCCTGCACTGGCAGACGGACTCTCAACCACTGCGCCACCAGGGAAGCCCAAAGCAGCATTTTTTAAAAAGGTAGATAAGTGATATGTTGGCGTGGCTGGTGGGAATGATCCAGGAGAGACAGAGAAAAGGATGAAGCAGGAGAAGGAAGAGTCAATGAAATAAAGTTGCTCCTAGTTAGGAGCAGGCCATTAGGTACGGCTGCAGTGTCTCATATGGCAGCCACTAGGCATAATTAATTAGAACTTAATAAAATGTAAAATTCAGTTCTCAGTCACACTAGTCACATTTCAAGTAACTTCCATATTGATGTACTTTCCGTCATTGAAGAAAGTTCTATTAGACAGTGCTACTCTATACTTCATCTTCACTTTGTACTATCATTCTTTTTTTTTTTTTTTGCAGTACGCGGGCCTCTCACTGTTGTGGCCTCTCCCGTTGTGGAGCACAGGCTCCGGACGCGCAGGCTCAGCGGCCATGGCTCATGGGCCCAGCCGCTCCGCGGCATGTGGGATCTTCCAGGACCGGGACACGAACCCGTGTCCCCTGCATCGGCAGGTGGACTCTCAACCACTGCGCCACCAGGGAAGCCCTATCATTCTTTTTTTAATTAAAAATTTTTAATATCAAATTTATACGTGTGCATAGAGAGCCCAAAGGCTCTGCAACTGCTTTTTCATTCCTTTCCACATTTTCTACTCTCCAAGCAATCATGTTCAGTTCTTTCAGTTTTTTAAAGAATATATGTGCCGCTTGTGAGAGTACCGGAACCACAGCTAACTGCTGAACAGTCATTGACAGGAAGACACTGGAACTCACCATAAAAGATACCCTACATCCAAAGACAAAGGAGAAGCCACAATGAGATGGTAGGAGGGGCACAATCACAGTAAAATCAAACCCCGTAACCACTGGGTGGGTGACTCACAAACTAGAGAACAATTATATCACAGAAGTCCACCCTCTGGAGTGAAGGTTCTGAGCCCCATGTCAGGCTTCCCAACCTGGGGGTCCAGTAACGGGAGGGGGAATTCCCAGAGAATCAGACATTGAAGGCTACATGGATTTGATTACAGGACTTTGACAGGACTGGGGGAAACAGAGACTCCACTGTTGGAGGGCACACACGAAGTAGTGTAGTGTGCACATCAGGACCCAGGGGGAAGGAGCAGTGACCCCATAGGAGACTGAACCAGACCTACCTGCTAGTGTTGGAGGTTCTCCTGCAGAGGCAGGGGGTGGCTGTGGCTCACGGTGGGGACAAGGACACTGGGAGCAGAAGTTCTGGGAAGTACACCTTGGTGTGAGCCCTCCTGGAGTCTGCCATTAGCCCCACCAAAGAGCCTTTAGCCTCCAGTTCTGGGTCACCTTAGGACAACCAACAGGGAGGGAACTCAGCCCCACCCATCAGCAGACAAGTGGATTACAGTTTTACTGAGCTCTGCCCACCAGAGCAACACCCAGCTCTACCCACCACCAGGCCCTTCCATCAGGAAGCTTGCACTAGCCTCTTAGACAGCCTCATCCACCAGAGGGCAGACAGCAGAAGCAAGAAGAACTACAATTCTTGCAAGAAAACCACATTCACAGAAAGACAGAAAAAATGAAAAGGCAGAGGACTATGTCCCAGATGAAGGAACAGAAAAACAACTAAATGAAGTGGAGATAGGCAACCTTCCAGAAAAAGAATTCAGAATAATGATAGTGAAGATGATCCAGGGCCTCGGAAAAAGAATGGAGGCAAAGATCGAGAAGATGCAAGAAATGTTTAACAAAGACCTAGAAGAATTAAAGAACAAAGAAACAGAGATGAACAGTACAATAACTGAAATGAAAACTACAGTAGAGGGAATCAACAGCAGAATAACTGAGGCAGAAGAACGGATAAGTGACCTGGAAGACAGAATGGTGGAAATCACTGTTGCAGAACAGAATAAAGAAAAAAGAATGAAAAGAAATGAAGACACAGTAAGAGACCACTGGGACCACATTAAATCCATCACATTGCATACATGTGTACACTTCCTGTTTCCCTATCTCCCAAAAGAATAAATTATTTTATGGTTAGATCAGTATTCAGTGTTTTCATTATTAAGAAGTGTCACTATTCACAAGTGGTCCATGTGATATATCATGATTACTTTTTCCTTCAGATCCTTTTGCTTTCCCTAGATTTAATACTCTTTTTCTAAAAGTTGCTTAGTTATGTCCACATTTATCATGAGTTTGACCCCAGTCTCTTTCCCAGAAATGTAAATGTTCTTTCCATATGGTCAGACACATCAATTTCCACTTCTTGGAGTCCCTTCTCCCCAAGTCTTCTGTCCTACACCATCTGTTCAGGTTACTCTCTGAGCCTGCTGCTCAGTCAGCATCATGGGTCTCCCATCACCATCCTGGGGATTCCCTTCTCCTCTTTCTTGACTTAGCTCCCCGTTTCCTGGATACGCTGTCCCCTTTCTTCACATACTCTCTCATTTTGCTATTGCTCCAGAAGTAAGCATGAAAAGGAAATGTTTGAGGACTTGTGTTTCTGAAAATGTCCTTAGCTTACCTTCCCACTTAAGAGTTTTACTGTGTATGGAATTCTAGATCAGAAACAATTTTCTCTCAGGGACTTCCCTGGTGGCGCAGTGGTTAAAAATCCAGCTGCCAATGCAGGGGACACGGGTTCGAGCCCTGGTCCAGGAAGATCCCACATACCGCAGAGCACATAAGCCCATGAGCCACAACTACTGAGCCTGCACTCTAGAACCTGCGAGCCACAACTAGAGAAGCCACAACTAGAGAAGCCACAACTACTGAAGCCCGCACACCTAGAGCCCATGCTCCACAGGAAGAGAATCCACCGCAACGAGAAGCCCACGCACCGCAACAAAGGGTAGCCCCCACTCGCCGCAACTAGAGAAAGACTGTGCGTAGCAACAAAGACCCAACGCAGCTAAAAATTAATTAATTAATTTTAAAAAAGAAATAATTTTCTCTCAAATTATGAAAACATTGTTTCATTAACTTCTAATTTCCACCGTTGTTGAAAAGTCCAAAGCTATTCTTACTCTTATTCTTTCGTATACAATCCGTTTTTCCATCTCTTTGTGACTGTCTCCATGTTTTCCAGCTTCTAAATTGTATTTGGGGAGGGGTAAGTGATTAAAAATTTCCCTTACTGTCATTTAGTGAGATTTTGGAGGAAGCAGAGGTAAATGCATATATTAAGTCAGTTATCTGTAACCAGAAGAGTCCTTATTCCATGTCCCAAAGAGAATTCATCAACCCCCTATAACCTAAATTTACCATTCCTCTTACCATGCTTTCTTTTGTGAATGGCTTCATCATCTACCCAATTGCCCAAACCAGAAACCTGAGAATCATGGTCTATTCGTTCCTCTCTCTTACCCTCCACATCCAATCCTGTCAATTCTATCCCTTTGACTGTGCAGCTCCACTGACACCATATCATCCACAGATTTATCCTTTATTTCCTGAATTATAGCCTGACTACTTGCCCTACCACCAATCTTGTCTCCCACCAATTCATGTTCCACCCACCACCAGTGAAATCTTTCTACAATCATACTTAATATTCTCTAGTGGATTCTTTTTGTTGTAGGATAACATTCAAGCTTTTAGGCATGGCGTACAAAACCATTTAAAATTAAGTCCATATCTAATTCCTAAACATTACTTCTTGCCATTTCTCTTTCTTTCATCTCCATCTTGCTCTGATGCCACTCCGATGCTCTGATGTGCAAAGCAACATCACACTTGCACAATGATGCGCAAGACGTATTTTGAATAAATATTTCTGAGTCACATTCTCAAAGAAGTATGTTTTTCTTGGTTATGCAGGGTCCTCATGTTTCTGGGTAGAGGGAGGGTCCTTAGAGATAGAGTATCTGATGGTGACCTCACTTCTGACTGAGACCTCTTCTGGAAGGGGTAGAGCTGTGCCTTTGAAGGAACCTGTACAGACGTTTAACGAAAACCTGTTTTGTTTTCAAGCTCATTGTTTCCAGAGAAGAGGTAAGCCTTCAGTTTGTAGTCATAGGATCCTCCTGACACTGAGAACTTGCCCAGGTCACTGGGCCTGCCTCTGAGATGCTGAAAGTGTTTCCATAAAGAGTGTTTCCATAAAGAGACATCGTGTCTCTTTTTACATTGGTTAAAAGAGCTTTTAAGTAGAATAGAGAATCTAGTTATTCTTTATAAACCTCAGTGGAATAACTAGCACCCATTAGTAGAAGCTACTGTCATGCCTGCTCTTAGGCTCAATAAAAGGCACACATTTCTGGAAATCCAAGCTCTCCAGGAAATGAATGGGTTGCTTGGAAAGGTAATGACTTACTCATCACTGAGGGTATTCAAATATAGCATAAATATCCACTCTATGGTTATTAGATATTTCAAAGGAATCATACATTGGACCAGGTGTTAAATCAAATGAGCACAGATGTCCCTTCCCTACTCTGATATTCTTATTTGTCTCTGAGTCAAAGGATAATTACACAATCTTCCATTTTGCTTTGGTTGTGCAGACCTAGACTTTGGATAACAGATGGGAAAACAGATTTTGAAACTAAAAGCCCAGGAATTATAGTGCCTATTTTTATCAGGTAGTTCTGTATAATCCTAAGATTAAATAAAAAAAAAAGACTCTAAAGAAAGTTGTTTGTAGAACAAATTTCATCACAATGAGTATTGTCATGGTAAAATATTTTCATAACCAGTACATTGTCAAACAACAAACGATGAGCCGCTATTATGAACACTTTTCAATACATTAACTAATTTAGATCCTTTCTTGAAGTTTATTGGAGTTTGATAAGAGCACTTTTCTCCCCCTTACATTCTGTTGGTTTGATTCTATGAAATGAGCAGTGGGTTGCATCCAGATTTTTAAAGCTCCAGTTTTCAAAATAAAGATGATAGAGCAACTCTAAATTAGTTTAAGGATTCAAGCTCTGAAAATTTGTATATAGTATTAGTTAGGGTTCATTTAGGAAAAGAGAAATCATTGAGATATTTCAAACAGAGGAAACTTAACACAAAAATTGGTTACGAGGATATTGGTAAGGCTGGAGGAGCAAGAAAAAAGAATTCGTTTACTGAAAGATTAGTAACCACAGGAAATCAATTTCTCTCTGAACCAATGCCACTGTTACTCGGGCGTCAGGAGCAGAAACTCCAGAGCTGGCCTGCTGAGCCGTGCAAGTCCACTGCCACAGCGGAGGTCACCACCCCATCACCCATGCTGTTGACAGTGCTGCTGTAGCTGCTTCCACTTGGCATCCCAAACTGACACCCAAGAAGGGAAGAGAGTCACTTCTCCCTTCTTCTTTCCTGCCAGGTTCCCCTCACTGCCCCCCATTGCCTGAATCCTGGAAAGCACAGTTGGCAGGACGCAAGCCCTTTACAATCCAGAGCAGTACACAGCTGAGAGCACATAAGCAATGACCCAAATGACCAGAGATTGGTCAATATAGTCCTAGTTTTCAAAGAGGGGATAAAAGTGATTTCTGTAAAGAGCAAACCAATTAGACTGACACCAACCTCTAACAAGGTTCTAGAATGGGTGACTGAGTGACTGTTTATGAGTCTTTACATAGACTATGTAAAGTCTATGTAAAGTCTATGTAAAGTCTATGTAAAAGGAGATGGCCAGTGCAAGCCAGCTGGGGACTACTAATTTATTGTGTTTACTATGTCTGAAAACCAGATAATTGCAAGGGCCCAATTTTAGCTTCTCAGAAAATAGCAAATGTGGGATTCTTTAGGGTATAAATGTCTGAGAAACTTGTCCCAAATCAGAGGGAGCAAATATTTTAGGTTAGCACAGTCAGTCACCTGTTCCAGTAAAGTCCATGCATATGGGACTTCCCTGGTGGCTCAGTGGTTAAGAATCTGCCTGCCAATGCAGGGGACATGGGTTCGAGCCCTGGTCCAGGAAGATCCCACATGCTGCAGAGCAACTAAGCCCGTGGGCCACAACTACTGAGCCTGCGCTCTAGGGCCCACGAGCCACGACTACTGAGCCCGCGCGCCACAACTGCTGAAGACCACGTGCCTAGAGCCCATGCTCTGCAACAAGAGAAGCCACCGCAATGAGAAGCCCGCACACCACAACGAAGAGTAGCCCCCACTTGCTGCAACTAGAGAAAGCCTGCGCGCAACAACAAGGACCCAAGGCAGCCAAAAATAAATAAATAAATTTATTTAAAAAAAAAAAAAGAGTCCATGCATATGTTACATTTCACTGATGGAGAAGACTTTATCACTCTGAAAGGACCACAGAGATCTCCTTTACCTCGGTAAAGGCGGCTGGGATTCAGAACCACTGAGTGCCTTGTCTGAGGTCACACGGTTGCTAAATTGCAGAAGTGGGTCTGCAGTTCAGACCTCTGAGCTTGCAGCCTGTGCTTTACCGGCACCACTCCCCACAAAGGGCTGAATGCAATACACAACTGTTTATCATATTTGCAAGGATGGCTATTGTCTTTCCTGTTGCGATGGACGATTTGCAAGGAGTCATGCAAATGCCCATTCCCTGGAAGCTATGTTTCCAATGGCAAGCATCTGTGAAGCACTGCAGGAGTGAGGAAAGGGGCTGAGGAACTTCCTTGACACCAGGGTTGTGCCTGGGCACCCTTGAAACCAAAGGGTTCCCTTATCTCCATATCCTCTTTCTAGTTTAAGCTAGAAACTGTGTTTTGAAACTACTGTTTACAGTAAAGGTACAGCTTCCTAGATTTGTTAAAGTTTACCTGAATAAATGTAAGTGTCACTGCTTTTAAGCATCTCATTCACCTCTAGGGAAATCTAATTAAATCAAAAAGAAATTTGAAAAGAAAAATGACTATGTCCACTGTCTTAGTTCATTTGAGATACTATAACAAAATACCACAGACTGGGTAGCTTATAAACAACAGAATTTTATTTCTCACAGTTCTGGAGGCTGGAAGTCTGAGATCAAGTGCTGGCATGGTAGGGTGAGGCGTCTTCCTGATTGCAGTCTTCTCCCTGACGTGGGGGAAGGGGCCACAGACCTCTGAGGACTCTCCTTTATAAGTACATTAACTCCATTCCTGAAGGCTCCCCCTTCACGACCAAAGCACTTCCCAGTACAGTCACATAGGACATTAGGATTTCAACATATGAATTTGGAGGGTGAGGGGACACAAACATTCAGACCATAGCACCCACTTAACTCCCATTCACCAAATTACCACTTGTAAACCTGCTGTGTGCCTAGCTCTGACTGTGCATTTTACATGCATTATTTAAAATCCTTAGTACAACCCTATGTATGTATGATGTAGGTATTATCTCTATACTAAGGATAGGAAACTGAGGTTTGGAGGGTTGTCACACACTAGTAGGAGGAGGAAAGTCTGAGAGTTGAAATCAGTCCCTCTGACCCCAAAGGACATGCTCTTCCCACTATGATACTTACTCTTTGTTAATGCAACATTCACCTAGCTAATGTGTGTCAAGTTTTTTTCTGGAAAAATCATAGAAATTGTACCTCAAGTACTTGTAAAGACACTAGTTAAAGAAATAGAAATCTATTTTAAAACACAGGCCAGTACCATGTTCTAGTACAATAAAATAGGCTCATAGGTGCGTTAAGTGAAGTACTACTTCTGAAATAACTGTGGCTCCCAGACAGAGGTTATTTCTTTAGCCATTGATGAGGTTCTGGGATTTCCTTAACCTTAATAAAATTAGGTCTGGCTCTTTAAATGAAGCAAGAATAATGCAAAACTGAGGACAACCTCTGGCCCGGAGTAGGATGTTGCCCATGGCTGGTGGATGTGTCACTCTGATGACATTAAGTATTTGGAAGAGCTAGTGAATGGCCTGAGGTTAAGGGGAAACCAACTGTAAGACTAATGGATGGTTATTGTAGTAGGAAACTATGTTATGGAAGACAAATGATCTCTCTGGGCAGATATTTTAAGGATGGAGATTACATTTTTTTCTTGCTACATTATTCTCCAAAGTATCCCAACTAACAGTCTGCAGCAGAGATGGGCAACCTTTCTATAAAGGACTAAAGAGTAACTATGTTGGGTGTTGCAGGTCTCATGGTCTCTGTTGCAGCCATTGTAGCCTGAAAGCAGCCTTAGACAATAGGTAAGAGAATGAGCATGGTTGTGTTGCAATAAAACTTTATTTGTGAAACAGGGTAGAGGGCTATAGTTTCCTCATCCCTGGGCTACAGGGTCAAAGGCACCAGATGATAAATGTTGCTTCTACTTATATGCCCAACAGACTTTCAAACCAAAGAAGCCAAGTGACATTTATTAATTTTTTACATCACCCTTAATATTAGATCATTCAAAGCCAACATTGAATGTGACATTTCTGTAATGTGAATGTTTACCATACTCGTTTTAAATGATTTGGATGAAATCTTTGGTGTTCGCTTATCCGTTGTACTTCTTAGTGGCTCTGCATTCAAATAGAGAAGAATCTGGATGCGGGTGATGGAAAGAGTCTGGGATGAGCCTCTGGTTATCCAGAGTCACACAACCGATGGCAGTGCTAGGGTGGTATTTGACGAATAGATGACGAATATCTTTCCAACTTATATACTCTGCCATCTCTGGGACTCTAAAATTGTGCAGACTAGTAGCAGGGTAATTTCACTTGAATAAGTTACTGGAATTTTCTATGGTCTAAGTACATGCTAAGTCTTCTCAAGTATTATTTAAGATTAAGCAATTTTTTGTGAAGGTTCTTGACATTTTTGTTTGTTTTGGGTGTGTGTGTGTGTGTGTGTGTGTGTGTGTATGTGTGTGTGTGTTTAACCACTGAATGGAAGTATCCTTTTATTTAGATAGCCAATAATAACATATTCAATAAAGTTTATGAAGCTAATAAATTAACTTAATTACAGCTCTTTTCCCTAGAGATTTTTTTCAGGGTTATTTTCCTTATTAAAGAAGACACTCATTTTGCATATTTTTCTTAGTTACAATGATAATATGAAATTTTATCTCTAATGATAGAGATAGTATCTCTATGATAATATGAAAAATCCATTAATATATCCTTCCTTACAGTCTTAGTTATCAATCACATGATCATGTCATAACATATTAGCTGTTGGAGATCATCTTCACTTTAGAGAAGGGATAGCATTAACAATTTAGAAATTATTTTGAAATCAGTCATTTTCTAACTTTAGTAATGATAGTAGTACTGTAGTAACTGCTACAATGGTAACAGCTAACATTTACTGAGCTCTAACTCATACAAGACACCATGCTAAACACTACATGTATATTATCTCATTTAATCCCTCGAATAGTCTAATGATGAAGGTATAATTTTACAGATAAGGAAACTGTGCCAAAAGAGGTTATATAACTTACTCAAGTTAAAGGACTCGGGAATTCCCTGGCAGTCCAGTTGTTAGGGCTCTGTGCTTTCACTGCCCAGGGCTGGGGTTCTATCCCTGGTCGGGGAACTAAGATCCTACAAGCCATGCTACACAACCAAAAAAAAAAAAAAAAAAAAGTTAAAGGACTCAAATCCAGATCGGTGTGATAACAAAGTCACTGTTTTTAACTACTCTGCCAGGGATTCTCAAAGTGGGGTCCCTAGACCAGCAGCATCAGGGAATTTGTTAGAAATGCAAATTCTCACCCTTCACTCCCTGCCTGTTCAATCAGAAACTCTGGGAGTGGGTCCAGTTGTCTGTGTCTTAACACGTCCTCTCCTGGTGATACCAGTGTCCACTGACATTTGAGACCCACTGCATTTAAAAGAAACACCAAATAGTGGATAAACATTAGTTGCTCAATTGATTAAATGCAATAACAGGAGAGAACCACCCAGCAGAGCAGGGGGATCACAGTAAACATTAGTTTATAAGAGTTTACTTCTATTATATAAATACCAGTCCTGTCTGTATATTGTGAGGTTAGTGTTAGAAACTGTGCCTGAACTGCCATAAGAGTTAGGAATTCTCTTTTCTAAATGGGGGAAGCCCCAGCACAGTCTATTTAGAAAGGAAAACAAAGGCGAATATGAATGAAGGCCAGTTACTGGTCAACCAAGGCCTTCAAAGATTGTTTTAAGCTAAAAACGAATACTTTTTTCTGTATTTACCGGCATGCCCATTGCTTTATCCGATTTCAGGGTAACCAGAAATTCGCATATTGACAACCTTCTTTGGAGTGAAACTAAGAAGTACGGGTGGTTGTAGTCTGAGCAGTGAAGGTGATGGCGACAGAGAGACAACCAACTAGTGACCAATGAGATTTAATAACAAATCATGGATCCTATCAGTGATATTTTTGATGGGATATTTTAATGGATGCTACCAATGATATAATTTAGTGAGATATTTTTAGCGATTTTTTAAAATTTATATTTTCATGACACATAAAATGTCTCTCCCCTCCTCACCCTCTAGCCTCTACCTCTCAGTTTTTGCAGAATCCAGCACGTGTATGTGGCTCAAAATGCCAGGTATAATGGGAAGTGCCCACACGAGGAAAAAAAGAAAAACTTATTTCACTTATTAACACTTATTAACATGGAAAAAAAAAGGAATTTTTTTTTTTTGGTAGGTTGTCCTGTGAACTAGTTCACAATAATTGTTCTTTTCAAAGAACTAAACAAGGTGTGCCCCCTCGTCACACAGGCTGCTGGTCTTGGGATTGACAGAAGCACGGAAAGGTTCATCTTCAGGAAGACCTGTAGACCTGGGGAAGTAGGCTGCTGCCCTGGGCCCATCTCAGGAGTTCAGCGCTTTCCTTAATTTTTAAAAAGTTTCTTGGGGTGCCTGGAACCCACCAGGGCTGGCAGTGCCACCTGGGTGGAACACCCCCAACCTGGACAAAGCCCTGTGAGTCTTGGTTCCTATTTCCATCCTCCGAGGCACTCTTTGACCCTTGACCCTGCAGGTGAAGTCTCTACTAGTCCCAAGAAGCTCCAGGACTCATGCTCTTGGGGTCATAGTCCCGGCCTGTGACCTGGACTGCTTCCAGGAGGGCGGGCTTGTGAGCTGTACAGCGCAGTATTTTTTTCTGTACAAATTTCTACTGGCCAGTATTTTTTTTAATGAGATTGTGACCGCCGAAAGGGTCTGACACTCTGATTTGAGGTGACTCACTCACACTGGACACAGCTACTCAGAATTCTGGGATGACAGGACAGAACACCCCCCATCCCCAGCTTTGGACTTGAGCTCATGCAGCATCGTCACTTGCCTGTCCCTGTTCTGTGGCCTCCTCTGATCAACACCCAAGGGCAGCGGGAGGCTGCGGGCATCCCTTACCCTGTAAACCCTTCACTGCTGGCACCCAGGGGTTACCCCACGCCTCTGTAAGTTCCTTGCCCAGTTGGGCAGTCTGCAGCGGTGGTCAAGCCTATCTCCTCCAACGGCTTTCAGACCATTGCTTTAGCACGCTGATGGGCCCTTCTGATCCGGATTCTCCTTTGCCCCCAGTGGATATGATGACTTCATGCTCCCCTGGGGTAGAAGAATATCTCTTGCAGAATGTGCTGGTTTTACTAATTCTGCCCACAGACTCCTCTCCTACACTCCTGGCTGGTGGGGATGGGTGGAAGTAGGGGTGTGGTCAGCAGGGAAAGAGATCACGTTCTGAGAATGCAGTGAAAGAGAAGACAGAGTTGGAAGACAAGTTGCTCTACCTCTAGCCTATAAAATTCCAAACTCTACTGTACAATTCAACATTAGTTTAAAAAAAAAATTCCAAACTGTAAACTTTATATGACCCCCAGACGGATTATTATTCACATTCTCTGGCATCCTCTGGGTGAGACATGCATTTGTGCTTATCATCAATGAAGCTCAGTCATTACTTTTGAGAGAGTCCTTGGAAACGGATACTCACAGGCCACACAATGGATGATCTAGTGTCATACATAAATGATACAACCAGCATTAAATAAATGCAGAGATGAGGAGATCTGCAAGGCTTCAATATAAACTTGTTTCACAGAGTCATGACATTGTGAGTAATGATAGTATGCTACTCCTTTGTGGGGGGTGGAAAATATGAAATTATCCAAGAATGGCACATTCAATGATAAAGAACATGAAGAGATGAATCCTGGACCTAAACAGAAAAAGATGGCCCTTGGACATTTGCCAGGACTGGACAATAAATACATATCAAAGTATCTCTTCCACCTCTTTCTACCCACTATTCTGAATCTTCATCAATAAATCACTATACTTTCCAGGGGCCCACACATTTTATAAAATATTTGTTAATCACAGTTTTTAGTTAGGGTCTTGCAAAAAAAAAGCCTGGGACCCCCAAATATCGAAATAGGGGCAGCTCTGCTTGTCTGTGACCTTTTCTTTCAAAGTTAGTGAGTATTCATTGACTCACTACAGAGTACCATGTTCTATGTCAAAGGCCGTGAGTCATACCACAAAACCCCTGTGATGCAACCTCTGCCCTCAAGAATCACAGTCTTGCTGGTTCCACAAAACTCAGACATATGAAAAGTATCAGGAAAAATATAAGACTAGATAGTATGTGGTACTTAATTAGACACATCCCAAAACATGTGGCAGAAATAGTTACTGCTCAGGGTTGCGGAAGGAGATAGCTCAGTCTTGGGTGGTGTCTCCAGAAAGGCTTGGTGGCTCCTGATAGAAGCACAGAGGTTCCAGCTGAACTTGGACAGGCTGAGAAGTATAAAGACAGCGGGCTGGGCAGGGGTGACGGTGAGAATCCTTAAGGAGGGAGACCTGAGGACACTGAACTGAAGAAGGCACAGCCTCCACTTTCTTGGAACTAGACTCTCCCTGAAGAGCGTTTGACTGCCCTGGAGTGGGAGTGGTGAGCTATTAGGGAACACTGCCCTTCCCTGCCCTGCCAACAGGTGATGTTGATGGAATACTCTCTGGGGTAGAAGTCTCTCACTGGAAATTACCTTGGTGGTTTCTTCAACACCAGTTTCTTGACATAGACTTAGCCCAACAACCATAGTCTTTCCTGTCCCTCTCGCCATCCTGTTCCCATCCTCCCGCCACCTTCCAGCTCTGGTGTGGTTTCTGTACTTGCCTGCCTGTCCTGGTGTCTGAGCACAAATGCTGACCTTCTCCTTACACTCCTAACCCAGCCTCGGCTCAGTGCTGACATGACGGCAGGAGCCTTGGACTTGGTGGTAGAAGACCTGGGGCTGAGGCTGGCTCTGTGACCTTGGGCAGGTCACTGCATGCCTCAGAACTTCTGTTTCTTTATTTATAAATGGAGATAACGATGCTTTACTACTTATTGAGGAGAAAAATGAAGTACTTTAGCTTAAAAGCGTAATATCTAATACTTAAATAGAGCTTATTTTGTGCCGGGCGATTGTCCAAGTGTTTCAGATATAGTAACTATTTTAATTCTCACAGTAACCCTGTGAAGAAGAAGCTGTTATTATTGGCAGTTACAGTGGGGAAGTTTAGGCACAGAGAGATTAAGTAATTTCCCAAACTACAACACATTTATTAAGTGTAAGGGCTGGGATTTTAAACCCTGGCAGTCTGGTTCCAGAAGGTGGAATAGGTAGATGTACCTTCCCCTGTTCCTCCGGCTGAGTACAACTGAAAACCCTGTACAGTATATAAACCGAACACAGAAAGGCCCTGAGAGGTGGAGAGGGGAAAGTAGACTGACCAGGGACCTTGGAATCCAAGGAACAGTATGGTGGTGAGTTGCCTGCATTTTTTTCTTTTTTTTTGCCTCACGTATCCCAGACGTGTAGCTGAAGAAACTGGCAACTTGGAAATGCCAGTGAATGTGGACAAAAGAAGCCCCAGCAGATGCCTGCTCTCTCCAGTCAAAGGAGCAGCCTAGCAAGACAGAAACCTCTTCGACAGTAACCGCTCTTCTCCAGCCAAACACTGCAGCAGATCTGTGGTCCCACTTCTACCCCTGCCAGTGGGGAGCCTAGATATCCACCCTTGTGTGGCTTTCACCAGAAGCCCCAGGCTCTCTGCCAGGATGGTGTCAGAAAAGGCAAAACAGAGAGCCAGGACGTTCATCTCTTCATCCCAGGGAGGTAGTGAGACCTCCTCCTGTGCTATCAGTGGAGATCAGCAGAGAGCCATCTGGCAAGGATGGGGCACCCCTCCCCATGCCCCCTGGGAGAGTGTCAAAGGAGGCCTAATGGGGTGTCAGGACTTTCCCCAAGGCCCTCTCACATCTCCACCATCAAGTCAGTGAGGCTGTGAGAGGAGCAATAATGAAGACCCCTGTTCTGCCCACCCAGAGAGGTACCATCCCTATTGGCCTAGCGCAGAGCCAAACTCCCACCCACACCCAACAGTAAAGAGGAGCCCCACCCTGGGTGTCAACAAAGGCCAAATGGGAAACCAGTGTTTCGACCCCGACTTGGCAATGATGAGGTGGTCCCTGCTTCTTCCCTGCCAAAGTAGTATCAGAGGAAGCCAGAGACAACGAAGGTTTAATAAGATCAGAGCCTCCTAACAGAATGCCCCACATGTCCTGGATTCAATTTAAAAAACCGCTCATCACACCAAGAACAAGGAAGAGCTCAAACTAAATGAAAAAAAGACACTCAGTAGATACCAACACCAAGATAACGGAGATGTTGAATTGTCTGACAAAGATTTAAAGCAGTCATCACAAAAATACTTCTGTGGCTTATTTCACTTAACAAAATGCCCTCCAGGAAGGCCTTTCTTAGGAAGGAGAGTGAAAAGAAGAAAATTAGGTCCACGTGTGCTCATTTTTTCTTATTTTTCCCTCTAATATCTTAAAGAACTGTTCTTACTTTGACAGCTCTCTGAAATACCGCCTCCAAAGTGATCCCTAATGTAATGATTAGAATTTCTCTAAATCTGTTCATTAATTCTCTTAACAACTTAGAATGTGCATTATAGAGACAGTGGTTGAAAGATATCACACAGTTTCTCATATACTGACTTTTATTTTAGCAACAACTCATTTCACACAATTTTCCTTGCTTATTTCCCCAAATCTCTTTTTCTGATTTTTTTTTAAGCCAAAGTCAGAATTTAACTACAAGTTTGTATCCCTGAGATTTCCGATCAAAGTGTCAACAAGTTTTCATCCCTTGGTTTTTTGTTTGTTTGTTTTGTGTGTTACCTCTACTTATGTAGATGAATCAGTATATTTTATCTTTTAAGAATCTTGGTTATCACTAACAATCACCTGTTTTCCTTCCTGGTTTTATATCTCCACACCCCCCCACCCCCCCACCCCGCATCTTTCTCAAACAGTAATCTTGCTTTGTCTTCTCTTTTCTTCTTTATTTCCACCATGGGATTTTACCGATACTTTCTTTCTGTCACCACACTGGAAACCTATTATTATTTATTATTATTTTTGTTTCTTGCCCTTGAGAATCAAAAAAGATAAATAGATTTCAACACCACAGTCAACTTTTTTCTTTTTCTGAATTGCCTCAGAACTAGAGGTTTCATGTCAAGTGCCTTATAGAACAGAGATCTCAAAATCAAATATTATTATTATTTTTTTTTTTTGCTGAAATGAAGGATACCAGAGCGATTATACAAAATCTTCTTTCCTATTCTCAAGTACTTAGAGAGAGGATCCTTCTGAACAGGAAAAAAATTCAGAAATATTTGGGACTAAGATGAGGTCTCTACAGAGTTGTGTATCATGGAGTCGGGTGTGTCCTGAGACTCTTATAATAGATGATTTCAATTCCCCAACCATGCCCATCATCAGCACTGAAGCATGCTGAAGCATGTTGGGCAGTTCTGGTTCCAGCGAAAATCCTCTTGTCCTTCATTTTCCTGATGAGGCAGCCTCATGAGGCGTCGTGGGTCGTGGGTAATCACCGTATCTCAGGCTGTGAGGGCTCTGAGGTTTTTATTCATGAGATCTGAATTTATTCCCCCAAACTCCAGTCAAATCAACCTACGTATAAAGAACTCATTTTAAGATCTAGAGAGCTTCTGGAATCCCAGGGAAGGATTAGGTTTCCTCTGGGATCTAGGGCTTCTCACTCACCTGTGGCAGGGGCCGCAGCAAGATAAGATTAGCTGAAAAAAGATGGAGCAATTCTTTAAAATGCTAGCATACTCTCTAAGGATATTTGTTTATTTGCTTATTATATCCTGGCAATACTTTTCAATAAAGCTTTGGAGGGAAAAGTTGCTCCCTCACAATTCAGCCTGGGCCAGATGGGGACCCTTTATTGCCCCTGGCAATAGAGCCTGTGGGAGCTGTTATGAAATTGTGATAATTGTGATATTTGGGGGGTTGGGGTACTTGAAAGAACAATGGGTTGATAGGTGGGAATCCAACATGATCCTAACTCACTCTGTGACATTGGGCAAATCAAAGCATTTTCTGGGCATCTTGTTTTTGTTTTCCTTTTCATTTGTAAATGGTGTAAATCAGAGGTTTTCAGATTTTTACAATATGAAAACTCTTCTTCAGTTCAAAAAGTTATGGATACCACGTGACGATAGTGTCAATTTTGTTGCTAAGTGAAAGAAAAAAAAACCTGTAAGTGTATATTGGTTCCAAGACTTGCAGTAACTCCAGTCTCTGTGAGTTCAAATGCCACAGGCTAGAACCAATGGTCTAGTTGACTTTGAGGTCCCTTCTGGCTCTAATATTCTGGGATTCAAGTCAGAAGAATTTGGACTCCTTAGAAAACATTCATTTATTCAAGAGGAAAGCTGACATTAAATATTACCAGACTCAAGAGCAGCGCTAGAAGTTTTTGAGAGAGATGAATTAAGGCAGATTTCGGGGTCTAAGAATCTGAGCTGTGGGAGAAGCTGGATGGAAGGACCAATACTAAGAACAGTGGGAGGAACTGGGAGACAGGATGGGGAGCAGGGCTACATAACGTGGCTCTGTTTTGTGCCCATCTCAGCCTACCAAAAACCGGTGTTGTGGCTGGACCAGCCTTGTGGTTCTTATTATGATTGCAAGATGCCCTTCAGCAATAATTATCAGGAAACTTTGAAAGAATAAAGGTTTATTACTTCCAAGACCTGGAAATTACCCAGCACACCTGGGGTCATACAGTGAGGTTGTGGGTAGGGAGAGCACGCATGTGGGCCTGGGGTTCTGGTTTTATTGGGGTCGAGGATGGGGGCCTAGGGTTTTGCAAACTCACTCTTTATTGGTGAATTTAAAACATTAAGTGCCGGATTTAAAGCACAGGAAGAGAAAACAAGTAGCCTAAAAGGTCACTTATTGAAATCAACCAAGATCTCTAAAACAAAGGAACCTCCGAGTGGAGGCCACCTGGCTCTTTATCTAGCCGGTGGCTGGCGATGTGTTTATTTGAGATAGCCGGCTTTGAAGTGATGCCTTTCACAAACTTTAATTCAGGCACTTGCATTACAAAAAAGGAAAAAAAACCAACAACTGTCAGGGCTTACACTATAGGCTCATACCAGGAAGAGGGTCAGAAGGCAGGATCGCTAAAAAAAGGAAGCTGGGGAGAGGGCGATCTTAACTCCCAGGCAAGGTGGACCAACTCTGCTGGCCTTAAACAAATATATTCTGTAATAATATTTTAAATATAAAATAATATAATAATATAATATAAATAATTGTATGTGATAACATATGTTCTATTAAACAGTATTTGCATACAAAGGCATCAGGACAATACATAGTGTATAGTAGGTTAGTTTCCCCTTTCCTCCTTAATCACGATAGCAGTTGATGTGTTACTTAAATCCTTCTAGTTCAACTTTTCTAAAGATTAGTACCGATTGAGTTGACATCAAGAAGTTACTGGCGGGACTTCCCTGGTGGTCCAGTGGTTGAGGATCCACCTTCCAATGCAGGGGACGCGGGTTCTATCCCTGGTTCAGGAACTAAGATCCCACATGCCGCAGGGCAACTAAACCTGCACACCGCAGCTAGAGAGAAGCCTGCAAGGAAAAGCCAGCACGCCACAACAGAGATCCAGTGCAGCCAAAATATATACATTAAAAAAAAAAAAGATACCGGCAATGTTTGGGGATAATTTCTGCCATGTATGTACAACAGGTATGCTCACAGAAAAATACACCCTTGTAGCTTGTCCCAACACTGTCCCTTTTTCTATGTTTTCAATATTTTGTATGCTTCATATAAAAAAAGAGATTGATTCTCAAAGACATTCTGCCTTACAGCACTCCTCCTGAAGTTTTAAGGACATCTGAACTTGACAGTTTATATTTCCCAGAGTTAAACACAGATTTGGGTATTATCAGGTCACATTTCTACCCAAATAATCATCTAACTGCAATGAGCAACATGACAGGCAAATAGGGAAAATTGTCAATAATTTTTTAAGGTTATTAATTCTCAAGATTTTTAAAGGTTATTAATATTTTAATTCCCATTTTCTAGCAAACATTCCCTTAGAAGAATAGAAACTCCCTCTATTCCTCCAGCAAACTCAAGTAGAAGCTCTAAGAAAAACATAAAGCTTAGAAGAAAATGTTAGTCCATATATGAATCAAATTAAATATGGTAGTGTTTTGAGCAGCTCATGCAACATAAGAAAAATAGACCCTTTACATTCTCCTTGAAGTTGCAGAAGTGTACTGACAGAGGAATTATATTTCCTTTTTGTTTTTTAATGAATCAAATCACATTACTTGATTCTTCAGTGAATAATGATCATATACTCATGTATTGTGAGTGATGTGTTCCGTTTTCAGTTTTCAGAACCAACCTATAGACAAAGTATGTTTAGGGAACAAAGTGTAAATGTTTTAATCTAAACCTTGAAAACTGTAAATTGATGATATAGCTGATAGAAATTGAATGTGAATGCAGGAGGAAGAGGAAATGGGAGTTCCAAAGAGAGAACAGAGAAAATAGTGGGGAGAAATCTATCAAAGAAACAATAGAAGAAAAATTTCCAAACTAAAGCATGTGTCTCCAGATTGAAAAGTTGATCTGATTGCTCAGCTCAATGAATGAAAACTATGTCCACCATGAAGCCACATCCTTGTGAAATTTCAAAAGCCCAGGGATAGAGAGAATATCCTGAAAGCTTCCAGATAAAGAGAAAACCACTTTACATACAAAGGACTGATTTTAAGAATGGCATTATTTGTAGCCTTGTAAATCTTGCCACTCACAGAGATATTTTTTCTTCCACTTGAGGCAATATTGTGGTCAGACCCTTTCTTCTGAAGGCCTATCTTCTGAGTATAGAATGTGGATTTCCTTATCCCAGGCCAGCTGGCCCCAGTTACTGGGTGTCTGCAGAGACTGGCTCCAATCTGCTCTTGTCACACCAAGATGTTGACAACCCTTTTTTTCTCCTGCTTGGAGCTGAGTCAATCTATAAACACCATCACAACATCACTAGAATTCTCTCTGCTGATTCCCAAACCATAGACGGATCCACACAGCATTTCTATCAAGTGGAGAAGGTGAGGAAACAAGAATCTGCTTAAACTGACAGCAAACACATGGGTGGGTAGGCACTGTGCCTGAGGAGTACTTAAGGATGCATGCTTGAATTTACATATTCGTACAAGGTCAAAACCCCTTCCTTACTTTGTTCTGTCTCTGCTCTCCCCATTTCCCTTGTATTTCCCTCATGACAGTTGCACAATGCTACCTACCCCAGGGTCCTACTGGGCTCCCACTTCTACTTCCTTCCATTACCACTTCATTATTCCACGGGTTTTTAGGTGTTCCTGTGTCCTTATAGCCTGCAGGTGTTAGAAATGATTACTTCTTGTACCATGTAGCTTTGGCTGCATAAAAAGTTACCACAAAACTTAGTTACTTAAAATAACAGCTGTTTTTTAGCTCATGACTCTGCAGTTTGGCAATTTGGACTGGGTTCATCTAGGTAGTTCTGGTCAGGTTGGCTGGGATTTGACTGGTTGGGGGGCCTCAGTTGAGATGGCCCTTCTCTACTGTACGTGGGTTCTCATCTTCCAGCATGTTCTCCCAGGCATGGTCGTCTGGTGATTGCATGGTTTCAAGAGAAAAATATAGGAAGCTGCAAGGCATCTTTCCCTCCCCTGCCCCAATTTTATTGAGAAATAACTGGCATATGTCACTGTATAAGTTTAAGATGTACAGCATGAGGGATTGATTTACATATATTGTAAAATGATTGTCACAATAGGTTTAATTAACATCTGCCATTTCATATAGGTACAATAAAAAGCAAAGAAAAAAAATTTCTCCTTGTGATGAGAGCTCTTAGGGTCTACTCTCCACAATTTTCCTATATACCATACAGCAGTGTTAACCATAGCCATCATGTTGTACATTACATCCCTAGGACTTATTTAAATTATAATTGGAAGTTTGTACCTTTCGACCAGTTTCCTCCAACTCCCCACCCCTGATCTCTGACTCTGGTAACCACAAATCTGTTTTCTTTTTCTAAGTTTGGCTTTTATTTAAAAATTAGATTCCACATATATCATACAGTATTTGTCTTTTTCTCACTTATTTCACCTAGTGTAATGCCTTCAAGGTCCATCCATGTTGCTGCAAATGGTAGAATTTCCTTGTTTTTATAATGGCTGAGTAATGTTCCATTATATATATGGGGATATAGGAAATACATACACACACACACACACACACACACATATATATATATATATATATATATATATCTCCCAACTTCTTTATTCATTTATCCATAATGGACACTTAGATTGTTTCCATGTCTTGGCTATTGTAAATAATGCTGCTATGAGCACACAGGTGCATATATCTTTTCAAGTTAGTGTTCTCATTCCCTTTGGATATATTCCCAGAAGTGGAATTGCTGGATCATATAGTATTTCTATTTTTAACTTTTTGAGGAACTTCCACACTGTTTTCCATAGTGGCTGTACCAATTTACAATTCCACCAACAGTCTTCCCTTTTCTCCACATCCACACCAGGATTTGGTATCTCTTATCTCTTTGATGACTGCCATTCTAACAGATGTGAGGTGATATCTCATGTGGTTTTAATTGTATATCCCTAATGACTGATGATGTTGCCTATCTTTTCATGTACTTGTTGGTCTTTTGTATTTCTTCTTTGGAAAAATGTCTATTTGGTTTCTTTGTCAATTTTTTAAAATTAATTAATTCATTTAATTTATTTATTTGGCTGCATTAGTTCTTCGTTGCTGCGTGCGGGCTTTCTCTAGTTGCAGCGAGCAGGGGCTACTCTTGGTTATGGTGCATGGGCTTCTCATTTCAGTGGTTTCTCTTGCTGCAGAGCATGGGCTCTAGACACACAGGCTTCAGTAGTTGTGGCACGTGGGCTCAGTAGTGTGGCTCACAGGCTCTAGAGCACAGGCTCAGTAGTTGTGGTGCACAGGCTTAGTTGCTCCTCAGCATGTGGGATCTTCCCAGACCAGGGCTCAAACCTGTATACCCTGCATTGGTAGACGGATTCTTAACCACTGTGCCACCAGGTAAGTCCTCTTTGTCAATTTTTAAATTGAATTTTTTTTTTTTTGCTATTGAGTTGTATAAATTCTTTATATATTTTGGATATTAATTCCTTATCAGAGGTGTAATTTGCAAATAATTTTTCCCATTCTGTAGGTTATCTTTTCACTTTGTTGTTGGTTTCTTTTGCTGTGCAGAAATTTTTTAGGTTTATGTAGCCCCACTTGTTTATTTTCTATTTTGTTGCTTGGGCTTTAGATGTGATTTCCAATAAATCATTACCAAGACCAACATCAAGGAGTCTTTTTCCTATGTTTTCCTCATGTTTCAGGCCTCACATTTAAAGCTGCAATCCATTCCTAGTTAATTTTTGTGAGTTGTGTAAGATAGGGGTCAAGTTTCATTTTTTTACATGTGAATATACAGTTTTCCCAGCACTGTTTATTGACGAGACTGTCTTTTTCTCCATTGAGTATTCTTTGCTCCTTTGTCAAATATTAGTTGACTGTGTGTACTTGGTTTTATTTCTGGGCTCTCAATTCTGTTTCACTGATCCATTTGTCTGTTTTTATGCTGGTACCATACTGTTTTAGTTACTATAGCCTTATAATATAGCTTGAAATCAGAAATGTGATGCCTCCTGATTTGTTCTTCTTTCTTAGGACATCTTTGGCTATTCAGGGTCTTTAGTGATTCCACATAAATTTTAGGAGTGTTTTTTTCTATTTCTGTAAAAAATGCCATTGGAATCTTGATAGAGATTATGTTGAACCTATAGATGGCTTTTGGTAGTATTGACATTTTAACAATATTAATTCTTCCAATCCATGAACATTAACATTTCCTTTTATTTGTGTCTTCTTTGATTTCTTTCATCAGTGTCTTGTAGTTTTCAGAATAGAAAGCTCCAAGTCCTTTTGAAGCCTAGGTTTGGAACTCATACACTGCCGCTTCCACAATGCTCTATTAAAGTAAGTTTCAAGGCCATCCCACATTCAAAGGAATCCTATCTCTTGACAGGAGGAACTGCATAGTATTATAGTCATTTTTACAAAGTACTATATTTCAGTGGAAAAAAACTGGGAGTAGGGGAAGAGAGGGATGGACAACTTTTACTTTTCATTTATACCACTCTGTTTTGTTTGAATTTTTAAAATCATGTACACATACACATTATTTCTATAATAATAACAATCATGATAATAATACTAAAATATAACTTCAAATATTTCTTGTATTACTTAAGTTACACCCCAGGATAATAATTCACTGACACTTAGAGGGACCCATGATTTTGAGTCACAACACCTAATTCAGGGTATGTCTTCAGCTTTCCTCTAACTGTAAGGCCAGGTAAGGATTTCATGAAATCCCCAGCATGGAACTCAGCACATGATAAATGCTTAATAAATGTTGGCTGAATCTGAATCTGAATGAGAGGATGGGAGCAAAAAAGATGTATGTATCAGGGGAAAATAGCTTTAAAATCTGTCTTATTAATTCATTGTTTATATCAGTTTTTATCATGGCAACTTGGAATTTAATGGGTAAGAAAAGAGATTTCATTTAACTTCCACACACTTGCAAGCATGGGCTGGTGGATGAAATAGCAGCTTGTCCATTGCTATAAGTAGCAGTAGCTGGGAATTATAACCTAGGGCAGAATCAAGGGGGCCCTTAAACTCTAGTCCTACAAGTCACCAGTCTAATTAAAGAAATCATGTACCTTTCCAAATGCCAAGGATGTTCTCAACTATTTCAAGAGGGACCTTGGAGAAGCACCCAGAAGAGCTATTTTTTAAAAATCTTTCTTTAGCAGTTACACCACACATTAGTAAGAAGCAGAACGTGACCTCTTAATTTTGTTTAATAGACCCCATATTCAGTTTGGTCTGATGCTCTTACCTGTCCTTCTTTCTCCAAATTAAAAATTGATAAATAAAAATAATAAGAATACATTTGAGAAATTCTTGCAGATTCCGTCTTGGCTGACTTTCAGTGTAGAATGCATTTCCCTAAATCCTATGTATTAAGCAATTCCAAGAGTAGGCTGGTTATATATTTAATGACCTTTTTTATTTTACTTTTTTTTTAGTAGATCTTTAATGGAGTATAATTGCTTCACAATACTGTGTTAGTTTCTGTTGCACAACAAAACAAATCAGCCCTATGCCTACACATGTCCCCATATCCCCTCCCTCTCAAGCCTCCCTCCCATCCTCCCTATCCCACCCCTCTTAATGACCACTTTGAAATCATCCTTACCTTTCCTAGGAAGGTCAAAGAGTAGTCTGTTATTTGGATGCCTAATATAACTGGACAAAGGAAATTGCTTTCATCATTTTTACTTTGTCCCTCCTAATTGGATCAAATGTCAACTTTCCATGTGACATTCCCCGGCACACACTTGTGTTTCTAACACAACCAGATTAGATCAATATGCATCTGTCTCCGTGTACCCTGGGACTGCATACACTTTGGATACCTATTTATTTTGTGGATTTCATTTCCATGTTAATTAGAATGTAGGTTCCTGGAATTTCCATTCTGAGTATGATAATCTTACAGTCAGCATGATGGAAACAGCTGCATGCTGTTTACTTTGTGAAAGATGGTGTTCCTTGCTCAGATGATGACTGGATATTTACTTTCTAGACCAAAGATTGTGCTTCCATTTCTTCTTACAGATTTATCAGAATATGTTAATCTATTGAGAACTTTCAAACTCAATTTTATTAGGCCATTGTGTTTTTTGGAAGGCATAACAAACTAAAATTATTGGGAAATCAAATTTACTAATATGCATCTCATTACTTTTTCTTCTACTGTAAACTCTGCTCTTTCTCCAAGCAGATTGTTTTTTTAAGATTAACTATTTTTCTAATTACAAATGTTATACATGTCAAGTGAAGAAAATCTAGAAAATAGACAATCTCACTACTATTAAAATTCGATGGCTTTCTTTTCACATATATATAGTAGATTTTTGTAAGATATTATTACTCTGTGTAGATATATATTATCAGTCCCAAAATGCTTTTTTTTTCCAGCCATCCTTTTAACTGAATCAAGAATTTATTAAATAATAAAATAAAGCAAATTATTCAATCCAACATTAAACATGTACGAAAGATTTACTATGTGCCGCTCACTTTCCTCTCTCTGGGATGGGTGGGAAGGGCACAAAAATAAAGAAGACACATCCTTGCTTTGAAAAGCTTATAAACTATAGGGATTAAAACACAGTAAAAAATAATTATAATATAAGGTAGACTGTGATAATAATATTAACCATTACTGAGCACTAATTATGTACCTGGTACCTTTTATTCCTCATACAGCTGTACGATGTGGGGACTCTTACTCTCCCCATTTTATAGATGAGGACGCTCAGGCTGAGAGAGGTTAAATATTGTGCCCAAATCACACAGCTAGTCAGTGGTCGAACTGGGATTTGAATCCAGCAATATGGTTTCAGCCAGGTTCTTCATCACTGTACTCTACCATAGGAGAGCACTTCAGTTATAACATTTCTTCAATTTATAGAAATATATAAGACTCTCTCAGAGTTTTCTTGACCTGAGCTACAGTATTCCACAAGGTCTGTCCAGTGTTCCTCATTCTAACCTTAAGTGAAAGGACCAACAGTGGAAAATTCATTTTTGAGCTTGTAGGTGTATGAAAGCGGTCGTATTGTTACAGCAATGGAAAGGATAAGAAAGTCAAATAGTTTGATATTTTGCCACACTCATGGTCTGGGATAATTTTCTCTGAGATTACAGAGAGTGAGTGCTGCCCACGAGATAACTCCTTTGGCATCTGAAGACTTGAAAAAATCCAAAAAGTAGTGGGTGCTTTTCAGTTAGGGGTTAAATTTGGCTGTATATAAGAGAAAACCCAGACAATAGTGGCTTTTAAAATATGAATGCTTGTTTATTTATTTTTGTTACATAACAAGGAGATTAAGGTTGGCCTCCAGGGATGGTCTGATGGCTCTATGATATTATCAGGATCCTTGCTTCTTCTATCCTTTCTCCTAGTCATCACGTGCTTGTGGTCACAGGTGAGCTGCTGGAGCTCCAGCCATCACATTCACGTTCCAGTCAGAAAGAAGGAGAAGGGCAAAGGACAATAAAGGGCCTATGATAAGTAATTCAGTTCCCTTTAAAGGTCTTTTCCAGAAGCCTTAATTTTAGAATATGGATGTTTACTTGCATGAATGAATGAATGGTCTAGTGCTAGTCCCTTCTTTTAAGAAGGTTAAAGTGAGGTACCAAAGACAGACCTTGTGGAGTACTTGGATCTGCAATAGGAGCAGACACTTTCTTTTTCAAATGAATGAGTATATTCATACTGCTCTTCCTAGAACTAAGGACTATGGAGACCTTGGAAAAGAATGGTACTAAATAATGAGAGTTCTATTTATAAGGGAGATAGTTCCAAGTGTTCTATGAGGTCAAGACAGGTATTTCCTTGCAAACAAAATCCAAAGTTGTCACAAGAGATCTTTTTTTTTTCTTTTGGATGTTTTAATAATAATACACAATGCCTCCTGCAGAAAGGAGCCTGGGCTAATGGCAGCCATGACGTATGTAAGCATGAAAGGCACTTAAATTTATGCTGAAGGCTTTGATTTAAAAAAATAAGGCTATTATTAAGTTTTAGAGAACACAATTAATATACTATGAAAGTCTTAAAATGCTTTGGAGATGTCCATTGATATAAGGGCTTTGGGAGCCCTGTGAGTAACGACTCCATAATTTGTGGGTCTATATTCAACTTGAATACACAGTAATATTTGGCAAAGTCACCAAATTCTTGCTGTGGCCTCATCCTACCCACCTCCTTCTCCCCGACACACATATAAAGTTGATAGAATTCAGGCAAGTTCTGCACTATCACTAATATATACCTCTGATTTTCTCTCATTTGACCAAGGTCACAGAACATCTCTCTTTCAGGTCTCACAAAATTTAAGTCCTTCTCTCTTGCCATAGTCAGATCCCTAACCCGTGAGGCCAACCAGAGTTTTGTGGGATAGTTATTTATCTATTTATTTATTTAGTCTGGGATTATGGTCAAAGCAACATCATTCTCTAAGGACAGCAGTCCTTTGCTCTAAACTCTGTTTTCCTGCAGAGTTTTCTATCTTTGTATCTGAAGGAGTCATACACCACTAAGATTATCACCCTGGTCAGCCTCTGGGGTTGTTCTTTAACCCTATTTTTACCCAAAAGAAATTTGCAGAAAGTCAACTTCACTTTCTCTCCCTGAGAGGTGTAAGACTCTTGCCACAAAGGACAAAGTTCAGAAAGTAGAACAGTTAGAAGATGGACCTGTTACAATGAACTGTCATTTGGTATTACTGAAACAAAGAATCTTGGGCCATTGTCCAAAACCTTATTTTTTATTCAGCTATTTTAGTATCACATTGATGAGGTACAGGGCTTAGAAATACAAATTACTTAGAAATGAGGAGGTAGAAGCAAGGGGCAAGGACTGAAAGTCTTGATTAGTTGCTTTGGGGAGAAGGTGGGGCACAGGGAGGACTGCTCTTCATCTGAGCCTTATGCTGTTACTCTTTTTCTAAGCCAGGTACATATCAGTAACAGCAGTGAAAATTAATTGAAAAATCTGAGACTGGAAAACTCCTGAGGAAATTATTAACTATTTTCATCAAAATTAATGCTTCTGAACATTACACATATTTCAGATTTCATTACATCAAATCTGTGTTGAGTGCCTACTGTGTACCAGCCAGTGCTCTAGATGCTGAATAGTAAACAAAACAGAAAAAATTCTGCTCTCAAGAAGGTTATAAATGGGAGTTGACAATGAACAAATAAATATATGAAATACAAATAACATAATATTATATAAAATATATACTTAAATATAAAATTTGTTATTACATATTAGTAAAATATATAAATAATATTAAATGTTGTATAAAACAATGAAAATATGCAATAAATCAAGTAAATGCTATGAAGAAAATCAAGTAAGGTACAGGGTACTGGTGTACCTAGTGCACTTGACATCCTGAGCAGATCATTTTTTAATATGCTCCTTCTTTATACGGCAAAATTATTATGGGAAAAGTTATACTTAATAATCATGAAATGAAACATGTGGCAGACACACTCTAACAGGACATGCCTGCTGCCCACCTTCTGGTGTTCATCTCTGTGTTCTCCCCTCTCCTTGAGTTGGGTGGGGCTTGTGACTTGCTGCTAACCAATAGAATAAGACAAAGGTGATGGGATGGGATTACAGATTACATAAAATGGTAACCCATCCTGCTCCAAGGCTCCCTCACTTGTTGGCTTTGAGGAAGTAAGGGTTAGGTTGGGAAGGCCCACGCGGCAAGGAGTTGAAAGCAGCCTCTGGCCTGGCCAACATCCCGCAAGAGACTGAAGCCCTCTGTCCAACATCTCATGAGGAACAGAATTTTGCCAACAACCACGTGAGCATGGGTCCTTCCCCAGCCTAAACGCAGCTGACACCTAGATTGCAGCCGTGGGGGACCCTGAATTGCAGAGGCTGGCCTAGCTATGCCTTCATTCCTGACCCACAGACATGAGATAATAAATGTGTGTTCTTAAAGGCTGCTAAGTTTGTGGTAATATTGTTATATGGCAATAGATAACTAATACAAAACACATGTTAATAATGGCCAGAAAACAAGAGCAGACAGTGAAATTTTTGTTTTATCAAACTTCACATTTATGATCATGCCAGTAAAAAAGAAAAAATAATAAAAAGTAAAATAAAGATAAATAACTAAAAGATAAAAAGAGAAAATGGATTTAAAATTTTTAATTATTATTAATTTTAATTATTGGATAATTATTTTATTATTAATTATTAATTAATTTTTTGAAAAAGAGGAAATATTGGCCTGTCACAGGATTGAATAAACAAATTTATGGTTTTTGTTTTTAAGCCTTGACATCTGCAAATTTGTCAGTGGCTTCCTCAAAATAGATCTCTTCTGCATATTCATGTTCAACACAGTATATCTAGGTTTGTTAATTTATCATTGCCTATAGTTGATCCTTACATAGGAATTTGTCTATACCACACAGCAGTTGGGTTGGCCAGCTGCACCCAAAGCCAGCTCAGTGGCTCTGAACTATTACAAATTTACTTACAAACAACATGTTTCATCCTGTCTACTTGTGTCAGGGGCCGACTGTATAGCTCAGAGTTCTCTGAACTAACTTCCAAGTAGAATACCACGTCCAAGCACTTTCAAATAGAACACATTGTTTCTGGAAACAACCTAAATGTCCATTGACAGATGAATGGGTAAAGAAGATGTGGTGCATATATACAATGGAATACTACTCAACCATAAAAAATGAAATAATGCCATTTGCAATAACATGGATGGACATAGAGATTATCATACTAAGTCAAGTAAGTCAGAAAGAGAAAGACAAATACCGTATGATATCACTTATATGTGGAACCTAAAATATGACACAAATGAACTTATCTACAAAATAGAAACAGACTCACATACGTAGAGAACAGACTTGTGGTTGCCAAGGGGGAGGGGGGTGGGGGAGGGATGGAGTGGGAGTTTGGGATTAGCGGATGCAAACTAGTATATATAGAATGGATAAACAATAAGTTCCTACTGTAGAGCACAGGGAACTATATTCAATATCTTGTGATAAATCACAATGGAAAAGAATATGAAAAAGAATGTATATATATGTATAACTGAGTCACTTTGCTGTACAGCAGAAATTAACACAACATTGTAAATCAACTATACTTCAATTAAAAAAAAAGTAGAACACCATGTTTGTTAAAGAATAAGTAATTAAAATGTGCTAATTTCAAGTGTGCATTATAGATTTTTATAAAAGTAATTGCGGCAATTGTCTAGAACTTAGACCAAGGAAAGTTTTGCTTTTTATTTTCTCAAGAGTATTCCATCACTGATGTTGTTTGTAATCCTGGTGCATGGTGATAATAAAAAGCAGACTGGGGACTTCGCTGGTGGCACAGTAGTTAAGAATCCACCTGCCAATGCAGGGGACACGGGTTCGAGCCCTGGTCTGGGAAGATCCCACATGCTGTGGAGCAACTAAGCCAGTGCGCCACAACTACTGAGCCCACGTGCTACAACTACTGAAGTCTGCATGCCTAGAGCCCATGCTCTGCAACAAGAGAAGCCACCACAATGAGAAGCACGCGCACCGCAGCAAAGAGTAGACCCTGCTCACCGCAACTAGAGAAAGCCAGCGCGCAGCAACGAAGACCCGATGCAGCCAAAAATAAATTTAAAAAAAAAAGCAGACTGAGTTTGAGTCAGTTGTATTATTGCTGGTCCGTGCCTGGGTCACACTCCGCCTCAACCTCCAGACACTGTGGTAAAGGAGACAGAGAGTAATGAGGGCGCTATTATGTGTAGGGTTTCCAGGGAGGGGCTCTCTGATGAGGTAATATTTAAGCAGAGATCCAGGGAAGTGAAAGAATGAGCTATGCTACTATCTGCAGGAGGATTCCTGCAAGAACGAAAGTTCTGAGGCCAGAATGCAGCTGGTGCTTTCAAGGAACCAGGGGACTGAAGCTGGAGTGAGGGGGTTGTAAGAGCTGAAGAAGTTAGAGAAGCAGCCAGTGGGGGCAGGGAAGGACCTGTTTCCATCACCATCCTTCACACAGGGTGGCGTGTGCTTGGGTCTGGATTTCCAGTTGGAAAACCCCATTTGAATCAAATATTTTCCACTTAATAGAACAGTTTCCCAGTGTAGAAAATGAGGATAGTGAAACCTACCTTGCAGGGCTACTGTGCTTATTATATGAATTAAGATGATAATTTGTGCAAGTGCTTTGTAATCTGTAAAACACCATGATAAGGGTCACTCTGTGGTGTTTAAAAGCTCGAGAGCCAGGGAGGTGGAGACATTCCAAGCTGAGTGCTCTGGACCCGGCTTTCCTCTTCCTTAACTGCCCCATCCATGGGTTTCCAGCACCTTTTCCACACCGTCTTCCCCTTCAAGCAGGAGGCCTTGGTGAACATAGCCAGGGAGGCACGCTTCTCATCAGCATGACAGGAGGCCTATAACCACCCACAGTGATAACGTTTAAACCAAGCTAAACAGTAATAAGATAACCTTCATTTGCAAATCTGACAAGCAAAATTACAGGGTTCGGCTCTAACAGAGGGGAAATGAAGCTCGAGATCATCATTTCCACATCTAAGATTAGCAGCCGAAAAGTACAGTGCATCTGTAAAATGACAGTATCAAAGATACCCCAATTTGCATGACACCAGCCCCACATAAAAGAGGAATCACTTCAGAGAGTAGAAATGGAGACATTGTTCTCCCAGAGGTCATGTCAGATGGACATATCTGAGTGCTTGCCACATACCAGACCAGGCTACCGTGACATCATTTGTTGAAACTACTGATAAAGGGCTTTGAAAAATAACTGCTTTCCCAAAGGAAAACATGAGCTGTCTTTCCATTCTTTTTCTCCTTCATAGGTCAGAAGAAAGTGTTCTTTGCCTGAAGAAAAACTCCCTTCTATAAATCAATTAGGGAAGATGGCGATGGAAGGACTAAATGTAAGAGTAAGAAGTTGTCCCAGGAGAAATTGAACATCTGCCTTACATGTCCATGGGTTATTTATTTCTGCATCATAGTCAGTAATTTACTAAGGTTCTTGGCTTCCAACAGACCTGGGTTTGAAACCTTGGATTCCATTGACTTGTGGGACTTGGGGCAAGCTACTTAACAGTTCTAAGTTTCCGTTTTCTTGTTCAGTAAGAGAAGACAGCATAGTAGGTGGGTCTGTGATGAGGATTAAATGAGAAAATGTGTGTAAAGCACAGCACGTTGTTCAATGCCTTCTGGCTATTTGTATTGGTAATGGGGGGAAATTACATAAAAGGTTTATCAGAGAGGAAAAGCACAGGAATAGTCAACTTTAAGAATAGTCAAGAATAATCAATTTTAAGAATCATTCTTAGTTTTCGAGGATTTGTCTAACATCCATTCGTTGTAATGCTTATATGTGAACTTTTTTTTTTAAGGAGTTTTTTCAGTATACAGCATTTCAGAATGCAGCTGGTTTAAATGTCTTAATATATTAAGATTTACCATAATGTGAATTACTATTTAATAATTTTAGATCATGAAATTTAAATGATAGTATTAATATTTTTAAAGAAAACACTTTTTAAAATATTACCAATAGAAATACTTATTTTCAGTAGAGTAAAATCTTCTTTATCTGGAACCACGAGTAAATGAAGCATTCATGCCACGTAAGTAAAATTTCCAAATTACTAAAACCAAACCGTTAAATATCAAAACTCTAAAAAGGGCTTCCCTGGTAGCGCAGTGGTTGAGAGTCCGCCTGCCGATGCAGGGGACACGGGTTCGTGCACCGGTCCGGGAAGATCCCTCATGCCACGGAGCAGCTGGGCCCGTGAGCCATAGCTGCTGAGCCTGCACGTCCGGAGCCTGTGCTATGCAACGGGAGAGGCCACAACAGTGAGAGGCCCGCGTACCGCAAAAAAAAAAAAACTAAAAATATTTCCTAAATGTATTTTATGTAATAATATCTATTATTTATTAAATGTATGTGTACACATGCATATAAATAATATTTTAGATGGCCATATTGAACGAGTTTTCTTATTCTTGGTATTTTCTTATTGACTTTGCTGCATTGATCTGAACATCATTACTGCACAATGCTGAAATACAAATTTCCCTCAGGAGCTAGTAAAGCTCATAAAATAGAAACTCACAAATATAAATGGCTTTACACCAAAGAATTTTTCAAAAATTACAATTAGAGCTCCTTTTTAATATTTTAGAGGAAGAAAAACTTTCCCTTGACTCTCTTAGGGTCCCTGGCTGGGCCTGAAAATTAAACTGCCAAAGGCAGATTTACAGGAGAAAAGTGTACAAATTTATTTAATGTAAGTTTTAAGTGACATCCTTCATAAAGAAATGAAGACCTGGAGACAAGGTTAAGCCTGAGCACTTTTTAAAAAAATATTTATTTATTTGGATGGTTGCACCAGGTCTTAGTTGTGGCATGTGAACTCTTAGCTGCGGCATGTGGGATCTAGTTCCCTGACCAGGGGTCGAACTTGGGCCCCCTGCATTGGGAGCATGGAGTCTTAACCATTGCGCCACCGGAAAAGTCCCAAGCCTGAGCATTTTTATACCAGGTTTAATGAAGAGTAGAAAGTCATGGGAAAACATGATAGAACAAAAGGTATAAGCTAGAGTGGTAAACCGGGGGAAACTTATCAAGGCCTGTTTGTGGGATTCCATCTGCCTTTGGAGATGAAGATGCTTCTTTTTACTGGGGGTAGGGAGGGTATCTCTCACAAGAGGGTCCTACGACCTGCTTCAGGGGAGAATGGGGGAGATCAGAGTGACCTTCCTGTACCTGCTGCTTCTCTATATTCCTTCAGCTTGAAGTATTCAACATGCCAAGATACCATATACTGCAAGAGCGTGTTCTGAAACCCATCAACATCCTTATCCTCTGGCCAAAAGGGAAGAAAGATAGACTTTTTTGAAAGACAAATGGGAAAATGAGCCGCACAGCTGCCCCCTCTGTCTTCCTCAAGGACAGTCACATCTCCACCCCAGCTTCTCTGATTCAGAACTAGAGGATGGTACGTGACTTCCAGGGCAACCTCAATTCTCATTTCTGAGTTTCCTCCAACCCAGCTATTTAGAGAGGTCTTTTTCTGCACAGAAGACTCAGTCACAGGGAATGCAGCTGGAGGCAAGGGAGGAGTCTGACTTTCTTTCCAAGCCTTTGCCTATTAGAATCCTGCCAAGGTAAAAATCTGAACTGATAATTATAGGCCAGCACATCATTGTTTCCATGACCATAGACCACTATTACCATCAATAAAGTGTCTCTGGCTTTTTAATGACAGCAACATACCAGTACTCAATGTGTCTTAGTTGAATGAGTTAGAGGGTGATCTTTTTTTTTTTAATAAAAAGAGAACACACATAAAATCATGCCCACTTATATAGAACTTATTATGTGTTAAGCAGTATTCTGAATGCTTTACAGATATTAACTAAAGTAACCCTCACAATCTGTGATGTAGACAGGTAATGTCATTCCTACTTTACAAATATTTATTTATGATTATCTTATAATGAGAGATTTTCTAGTTTGCTCAAGATCACACAAGTTATAAATGGTAGAGAAGAAATTCAAACTGGGCAGCATTCATGCTTTTACCACTAATCTATACCAATTACATTTTTATGTATTAAAACTAATATATTTGCATAGAAAATATCTGAAAGGTTGTATATGCCAAAGGTACACAATAGTTCTATTAGAATGGTGAATTTCTAATACTTTTTCTTACTTATTTTTTGATTAAGTGAATTTTCTAGTTTTATACTTTTTCAATTAAAATGTTTCATTGTAGTTCTGGGTAAGGTGAAATAAGCATATTCCATCCTGTTCCTCCACTAAATGTAGCTACGGAACCTGGACAGAATGCGTGGTACAGCTAGTTGGTGATTCTCAAAAGTAAATAGTGGTAGGAGGATCAGGAAAGAAGACCAGGATTCACAGTACCACTGAATAGGCTGTCAGTTTGCTATTTTAACCCTGGTATCTCCTTGGACTCAAGTAAGCCTGAACTTGGAAGGACGTAAAGAGAGAGAGCTCTAGACGCCTTCTAGCTCAGCTCAAAGAGCAAGCAAGGGGGTTTCTCATGCTCAGAAAGAATAGGGGAGCTCATGGTGTTTTGTTTGTTTGTTTGTTTTTGTTTTTTTTCTCTTTTCTTCATTTTTTTTTCTCCCCAGTTCCCCAGCAATCCTGCAGCAGTGACAGGCCCAGGGACCTAAACTCTGAGGAAGAGAGAACTTTCTCTCCAAGTGCAGGAACTGAGGTCTCAAGAAAGGGAAAACTCAAGCCCCTGTTGTTTTCTTCATTCTTTTTCTCCTTCCACTCCCCTCCCATCTGTGCCAAATGTGGTACAGTCATGGCAAGTGCACGGTAGAACAGAGTAAAGCCCCAGGTTTCTGGCCTAAAGACTGTAAGGGGGAAGCCCAATGAACTTAAAAGTACCAGGGAGATTGCAAAGAGAGGAATTTTGGAACATAAGTCCATAAAAGTTCTTTATGAAATCCTAGGCTTACCTCTGAAAGTGGATCCAATCCTAAACACCACCAAAGACTTTGAGAACCGAACTAAAGAGTAAACCTCGATCCAGATCCTGGACTGGCTGCTACATGGTGCACACAGAACATATCTGAACAGCACAGCCAAGGCTTTGAAAGGAAAACTGATCGTGAAACCACAACCAAAAGAACTTTCCGTCACAACCATTGTTTGCTGAAATAAAAATAACCTAATCCTCAGGATTTGGAAAAGACCCAGAGTCTCATAGCACAACATTTAAAACATCCAGTGTATAATCCAAAATTACTGAGCCTATGAAGTATCAGGAAAATCTCAACTCAGATGGGAAAAAAATGATGAGTAGACATCAAAGCCAAGAAGGCCCAGATGTGGAAATTATCTGACAGACTTTAAAATGCTCCAAGCAATAAAGGCAAGTACTCATGAAATAGAAGATATAAAAAGAGAATTAAATGGAAATTTTAGAACTGAAAAATAGAATAACCATAAAAGAGAATCTCACTGGATAGACTTAATAATGTAACGGAGGCAACAGAATAACGAGTCCAAAAGTTAGTGGAAAAAAAAAAAGTTAGTGGAATTGAAGATAGATCGATAGAAATTATCTATCTGTACAACAGAGGAAAAAGAAAAAGAACAGAGCCTCAGGGACTTGACTGTCCTCAGAGACAATACCGAAAGGTCTAACATTTATGTCATCAGAGTCCCAGAAGGAGAGGAGAGAGTATGGTGCAGAAAAATTGTTTGAAAAAATCATGGCTGAACACTTTCCAAATTTAGCAAATGACGTAAACCTATAGATTCAAGAAGCTCATAATTCCAAGTAAGATAAATTCAATGAAGTCTATGCTCAGACGTCATAATCAAACTGCTAAAAACTAAAGGCAATGAAAAAAAATGTTGAAAGCGGACAGAGAGAAAAGATGCCTTAAGTAAGTATGGAGGAACAGTAATTTGAACGACTGTGGATTTCTCATCAGAAATCATGACGGCTAAAAGGAAGTATCACATTTTGAAAATGCTGAAAGAAAAGAACTTAGAATTCTATATATAGGTAAAATGTCCTCCAGAAATGAAGGTGAAATAAAGACATTCTCAGATGAAGGAAAATTAAGAGAATTTATTGCTGGCAAACTGACTCTGATACCTGAAAGAAACTTGGAACATCAGTACTTTAAAAAGAGCAACATAGTGCTTCCCTGGTGGCGCTGTGGTTAAGAATCTGCCTGCCAATGCAGGAGACGCGGGTTCGAACCCTAGTCCAGGAAGATCCCACATGCCATGGAGCAACTAAGCCTGTGTGCCACAACTACTGAGCCTGTGCTCCAGAGCCACGAGCCACAACTCCTGAAGCCCACGTGCCTAGAGACCGTGCTCCGCAACAAGAGAAGCCACCGCAACGAGAAGCCCGCGCACCGCAGGGAAGAGTAGCACCCGCTTGCCGCAACTAGAGAAAGCCCGCACACAGCAACGAAGACCCAACACGGCCAAAAATAAATAAATAAAATAAATATATGAAAAAGAAAGAGCAACATAAATGAAAATTAACTGCGTATACATAATAGACTGAGTTCTTTAAAAAGTGTTTGAAGTTTGAAAGCAAAAATTATGAAATTGTCTGATTGGTGTGAATGTATGTTGATAGAATATGTAATAAAGTGCCAATGTAAAGGGGGGGAGACAAAGGAACCCAGAAGATGGTAAGATTTCTACGTTCCATAAGAAGTGGTAAAATAATAATTCTAAGTAGACTGTCAAAAGTTAAGTATGTATATTGTAAGCCCTGAAGCAACACTTAAAAGCTATACAAAGCAATATAGAAAAAATCAGAGTAGACAAATTAAAATGGAATACTATAAAATATTCAAATAGCTCAAGAGAATGCAGAAAAAGAGAAACGGAAAAACAACAGCAACAACAAAAAACAGAAGGAATAAACAGAAAATAAATATTAAACGTATGTCTTAGGGGTGCATGTTTAGGTGGTGAAACTCTTAAGCAAAGTAAGGAATTGATTATTATTCAAGCCAGGATAGTGCTTACTCTGGGGAAGGAGGAAGAGAGGCGGTTGCAGTTGAGAAGGGGGCACACAGGGGTCTTCTGGATACTGGAAATAGTCTGTTTTTTGACCTAATGGTGATTTCATGGGTGTTTACATCACAACAATTTGTTAAGTTATATATTTGTCTTAGGCACTTGACAAATATTTGCATATTTGAGAAGTATTTGCATATTTCTCAGTAAAATGTCATAGAAAAAGTGAATATTTAGGTAATTTTAAATGTTACTTTCTTTAGAGAGAATTCTTTCTTTAGAAAGAATACTTTAATACCTTACTCCTCATAACTTCCTATATTTTTAATATTAACACTAACAATTAATAAATAGGTGAAGTAAAGAATTGCTCTCTGGAGTTTTATTGTAATCAAACCAAAATCATGGTTTTAGCTACTCAGCATGGAACTTACTTAACTCCTGAGTTTTGGTTTTCTCACCTGCGTACTGAGGGGCGGGCTAGAAAGTCTCTTCTGGCTGTGGATGGGGCCCTAGCACAGGGAATAACACAGGGCATCAGCCAGCAATCTCCTTAGTCTGTTCTCAGCTTCAATCCAAACCCTTTCTGATTAAAAAAGTGTCAAAAATTGGCCTTAATTACCTAAAAGCTTTTCATATAAGTTCATTAGAAGATTATTTATAGTAAAGCCATTTAATATCATTAAGATAATTCCATGTGGGTTTTTTTTAAACTTATTTTAATTCCAGTGTCTTTTTTTTTAACATCTTTATTGGAGTATAATTGCTTCACAATGGTGTGTTAGTTTCTGTTTTATAACAGAGTGAATCAGCTATACGTATACGTATATCCCCATATCTCTTCTCCCTTTTGTCTCCCTCCCACCCTCCCTATCCTCCCTAGGTGGTCACAAAGCACTGAGCTGATCTCCCTGTGCTATGCGGCTGCTTCCCACTAGCTATCTATTTGACATTTGGTAGTATATATAAGTCCATGCCACTCTCTCACTTCGTCTCAGCTTCCCCCTCCCCGTGTTCTCAAGTCCATTCTTTACATCTGCATCTTTATTCTTGTCCTGCCCCTAGGGTCTCAAAATGTCTTTCCTACATTTTTAGGTTTCATCTGCTTAAAATAGTGTTTAAAATAAAAAATTAAATCAAAGGGCCAATAGGAATTTGGATAACCAAGCATGGATAGAAAATTAAAAGTGTGTAAATGTCCCATAACTAAATCCTAATTTATATCAGTACTATGGAGAAAACATAAAGCTATGTAGACAGCCTTCAGCAAAAGTGAGTATAATCACCTCAACTCTTTTTTTTCTAGAATTGGAAAAGATGACTTAAAGTTTGAATTTTTATTATAAGTACTTATGTATTCTAAAATTTTAAAAGATCTTACTTTGGGAGAGATATGAGGTTTTTCTAAAATATATAGCATAGTAGCCTATCTTTGTGCTCTATTATACATGATAAAGTTTTAAATTTGTATGTAGTACAATGTAGAATTCCCTACTTTGTGATTCCTTTTAATCTTTTCTGTGCCTAGAAAGTAGTTCCTCATTCATTTCTCATTCACCTCATTATTCTCTTTCATTTATTTAATAAATATTGAGCGTCAAGTATGTGAGACAGTGTTCTAGGTATACATCAGAAAACAAAACAGACAATATTTCCTGCCCTCATGGATCTTACTTGTAGGGATAGTAGACAAAAAACATAATTAATAAGTATATTATATGAGGTATTAGAAGGTAATAAGGGCCATGGGGAAAAAACCAGAGTGGGGTTATGGAAACCAATAGTGTCGGGACAAGGACTGGGAGGTGGCGACTTGTAATTATAAACAAGGTGATCAGAGTAGAACTCATTTGAAGAGGTGACATTTGAAGAAGATGCTTAAAGGAGGCAATGAATAAGCCATGTAGATATTTGGGGGAAGAACATTCTAGGTGAAGGGAACAGCATGTGCAAAGGCTCTGAGGTCAGAGGGTGCCTGGAGTGTTCAAGGAACAGCACGGAGTCCACCATGGCTGGAGGAGAGTGAGAATGTGGGAGATTAACCAGAGATGTGGTCAGAGAGGTAGGGGGTCTCTTGTGTGACATTGTAAGGACTCTGACATTTACTCTGAATAAAATGGGAGCCATTGGAAGGTTCATGATCTAAGTTGGGTTTTTTTTTTGTGGTACGCGGGCCTCTCACTATTGTGGCCTCTCCCGTTGCGGAGCACAGGCTCCGGACGCGCAGGCTCAGCGGCCATGGCTCACGGGCCCAGCCGCTTCACGGCACGTGGGATCCTCCCGGACTGGGACACGAACCCACGTCCCCTGCATCGGCAGGCAGACTCTCAACCACTGCGCCACCAGGGAAGCCCTAAGTTGGGTTTTGACAAGGTCACTCTAGCTGTTCTTCTGAAAATAGACTGCAGGGAGACAAGATTAGAAGCAGAGTGACCTGTTAAGAGGCTATTACAATAATCCTGGCAAGCTGTGTTGTTGGCCCGGACCACAGTTAACAGTGGAAATGGTAACAAGTGGACAGATTTTGGATATATGGTCAAGGTAGGATTCCAATGGAAGAATGGATTTTTTTATCAACTGAGATGGAGAAGAGTATGGGTGGAGGAGAGATCTAATCTAACTAACCTTAGCCAAGATTAGTTCAGTTTTTGACTTCTTAAATTAGATGCCCATTTGATATTAAATGACAATGCCGAGTAGTATACTGGGCTGAATAGCAAAATCATGTCCACTCAGAACCTCAGAATATGGCCTAATTTGGAAATAGGACCTTTGCAGGTTTAATTATTTAGATTAATCATACTGGTTTAGGATGAGTTCTAAGTCCAATGACCGTTGTCCTTATAAGAAGGCCATGTGAACACACAGGGACACACAAGGGAGGATGCAATGTGACGACAGAAGCAGAGATTGGAGTGATGTGTCTATAAACTAAGGTATGACAAGGATTGCCTGCAACTACCAGATGCCTTGGGAGAGACGTGGAATAGCTTCTCCCTCAACGCCTCCAGAAGGAACCAACCCTGCTGACACCTTGATTTCAGATGTCTGGCCTCTGAACTGTGAGAGAATACATTTCAGTTTTATGCCACCCAGTTTGCGGTCATTTGCTAGGGTAGCCCTAAGATACTAATAGAAGCAGGCAGGTGAAAACATGAGTGAAGTTTAGGGAAAATACCTGGACTGGAGATATACGTTTGTGTGTAGAGACCATATGGATAATATTTAGAGCCACGAAATTCAATTTCAAGTAAAATGATATAAATAGGCTGGAGAAGAGGACCAAATACTGAGCCCTGGGACACTCAATATTCAGTTTGAGAAGATGAAGGGGAACCAGGTAAGGAAAGTGACCGACGCAGTAGGAAGAAAAGCATGAGTGTGATATCCTCAAGTTAAATGGTCTTTTTAGATGGAATGCCGTCAGCTAAGTCAAGCAAGACAAAAAAATGGGAAATTAGCATTGAACTGGCTAATACGGTGGTCATTTGGAAAATTGAATGAAGAGAGTTTTGTCGGAGTTTTGGCAGATAAAGCCTGATTTGGAGTGGATTCAGGGGAGAATGCGGGAAAGAAATTGTAAACAATGATTGTAAACAAGACAAGTAGCAAAACAACGTCATTTTGCTTTAAAAAAGAGCAGTCAAAATAGGGTTTATGGAAAAATAAGTGGGGTCATGAGAGGGCTATCTTAAAATGGGAAAACTAACAGCATATTTATATGAAAAAGGGAGTGATCCAGGGGAGAGATGAAAACCGATCCGTGGAGGAGATTCAGGGAATGAGTGATGTCCTTGGATAGGGAAGAAGGGATGAGATCTGGGGTTACACTGTCCAGTATGGGAACCACAGGTGGATTCTGAGCACTTGAAATGCGACGAATCCAAAGTGAGATGTACTATAAGCGCAAAACACACCAGATTTCACGGACTTAGTATGAGCAAATGAATGTGAAATATCAGAGGCACTGTGACATCAACATGTGACATTATGCACAGAGTATTGCCAACCAGGGAAGCTCAGGTGTTTGGTTTTTACTGAGGTCCATTACATAGACGTGATTGATCAATTGCCCATGTGGTCGATCTCAGCGTTCAGACCCCTGATCCCGGGAGACCCAAAGCCTAGGCCCTGAGTTCTGTGGTTGGTCTTTCTGGGTAGGGCGTGGCCTGCCCTACTCTACATCACATTGCCAGACTATCTACTGCCCCAGGAGAAGGAAGGCAACAGAGATCACCTCCCAGCAGCTGGGGACAGAGGTCAGACCTCTTGTGATGGAGGTTAATTCTTCACTACACAGGGCTGCTGACATCTCTTTGCTTCCTGTGTAGTGAAGAAGAGAACTCAAGAGCTTCAGCTCAGGGGATCAGACATTTTGCAGAGAGAGTTCACTTTGGCGGGGCCTGAAAGGCTCTGCTCTTCAGTTCTCCAAGGGGAAATGAGCTCACCCCACACTGGAAAAGCCCTTAACCAATCAGTAGCACAAACAGGATACTCCAGGAGGCCTCAGTTCAACCTGAATCACACTGAGGAAATTGCCCTTAATGGGTCATCCAAATTTTATGTAGACCCAAATGTTTCATTTAAATGTAAAACAAAAATAACAGAGTGTATCTGAGTAAAATGTGCCTCTCTTCCAATCATGCTGTTCTTTCCCTAGCACTCAAAATTCAAACCCTGCTGAGAAGTTGCCCTACGTCACCTTCCCAGCCAGCAAAAGTCCCATTAGAGAAAGCCAACTATTTTTGAATCATTTCTCCAGTACATTACAGATACAATGACAATAAGTCAATGATGAAGAACTAACTTTGTAACAGGCACTAGGCTAGCACTCTTGCAGGCAGGGGGATCCCTTCTAGGGTCCGAGAGCGGGCTCTTGTCTAACACTCGGAAATGAATTGTCCGAGGAGGCACACATGCTGACAAAGAAGAGACTTTATTGGGAAGGAGCGCCCGGTGGAGAGCAGCAGGGTAAGGGAACCCAGGAGGACTGCTCTGCCACGTGGTTTGCAGTCTTGGGTTTTATGGTAATGGGGTCATTTTCCGGGTTGTCTCTGGCCAATCCCTCTGACTCAGGGTCCTTCCTGATGGCACGTGCATCACTTAGCCAAGCTGGATTCCAGCGAGAAGCATTCTGGGAGGTGGGTAGGACATATGGACTGGGGTCTCCTCTCTCCTTTTGACCTTTCCTGAATTCTTCTGGTTGGTGGTAGCTTGTTAGTTCTGCATTCCTTACCAGTACCTCCTGTTTAAGATAACTCATGCAACTGGTTTCTATAAGGGCTGGCCAGGGTGGGCAGTTTGAGTTAGTGATTCCCCTAACAGCACCATGAAGAACACAGGGGCGAATCAGTGAGGCATCCTGCCCTCTGGGATCTGACAGTCTAGAAAGGCGGGAAACACACACACAAATAACCTGAGGGTAGAGGGAGAGGTGGTGCTACACAGACCTACAGGGAAGGGAAATGAGAATTTCTCCCTCAGAGCCTGGAACACAGGCCCATGCTTTGTCCTTTCCAAGGTGGAGAAGCCTTTCTCTCTGTGACCTAGTCCTAGAACATCTATTTTCCTTTTAAATTGAAACCAAGCCCAGGATGCTGCAGGGCCCTCCTTGGTACAAAAGCACCTAGGTGCCCTCCATTTCTGTTTGTGTAGAAAGACTTTAGTCTCCTAGGTCTTTCCTGAGTTCTAAAGAGCAGACAGACGTAAGCAGTTACTAACTAGGGACATGAGAGAATGCAGAAACAAAGGAAAAACAGGCAAGAAATAATAGTTCAGTGATAAAACAGAGTCCTAGTTCCTCCTCAAGGTGAAACCACACAGCTTAGGACTTGAACCCACGGGCTGGGACTCGAACACAGACAGAACCCAGACGGGGACTTGAACCCATTGTCTTTTAATTGAGATCATACACCTAGTCTCTGGACTTAATGAAGCCCAGGTTCTTTATGTCTCATCGCAGAAAGAATTCAGTGAGAGACAAAGTGGTAAGAAGTTGATTTATTTAGAGAGACACACATTCCATTGACAGAATGCATTCCATCTCAAAAGGTGAGAATGGCCTTGGGAGAGATATACTCCACAGACAGAGTATGGGCCATCTCAGAAGGCGAGAGGCCCTGAAATATGGGGTGGTTAGTTTTTATGGGCTGGGTAATTTCATACTCTGATGAGTGGAAGGATTATTCCAACTATTTTGGAGAAGGGAGTGGGGATTTCCAGGATTTGGGCCACCACCCACTTTTTGGCCTTTTATGGTCAGCCTTGGAACTGTCATGGGGCCTGTGGGTGTGTCATTTAGCATATGCTAATGTATTACAATGAGCATATAATGAGGCTCAAGGTCTACTGGTAGTTGAATCTTCCACCATCTTGGACCTAGTTGATTCTAACCAGTTTATGTTATATCCACAAGGGCTATGTCATTCTTTTAAAGGTTGTGCCCTGCCCCCTTCCCCCCTGTTTCAAAGGGATATACATAACACTCTGATACATACCTGAGTTGAGTTCCTGCAGAACTCAAAGATATATTATTATGCCTATCCCTTGAGGAGGAAATAGCACTCCGCTGTGTCACTGCACTACAGTTTGACTGCCTTTTTTTCCTGTTCTTGCATTCCTTTGTTCCCTTAAGATCATTAATTACTGAGACTTTTCAAGGGCAAGCATTGCAGCCAGGCTTAGATCACAAAAAGCCTTAGGCCAGAATGCCTTCTCTTATGTCAGGAAAGCCATTCCTGGTTCTCTTTCTCCAGGGACCCGCTAACTTATCTGCTTACGGTTCTACCGCCCCACCTTGCTTCTCTCCACCTTCAGAGGAAGCATTCTCACCTCTGTCAGACCCTGCCAGCAAGCACCACCAGCAACACCCTGCACAACTCAAGTGTGTTACTATTACTTTGAGCAGGTGAAACCGTGCAACTCAGATTGGGACCTGAGCCTGCATGCCGGGACTGAGATCACACACCAGACCTGATACAGATACACTGAGACCGGTGATGGCATTCAGGACATGGACCTCAAAATATGGCTCCTTCTTATATTGAATATTTTAAGCTGAAAGAGTTTGAGAAGATGTCAGAAACAGGAATGTTATTCTGAGCTCAGAGTAACATTCACCTCACCCTGCTTCCCTGAAACAGGTCATAAACCTCTCATGTGAAACATCCCCTCCCTGTACCTGGAGGAAAGGAACATCCTTGTCTCTAAAACAAGACAAAAGGACGCCAAGAAGAATCCTAACAGATAGGTCTTGCTAAGTTGCCCCATTTACTACACTTACCTCATACTCCTTGCCCTATCGTACCCCCAACGACTGTCCACTCTTCTCAAACCCAGCATTTAAATACTCAAGTCTAACTCTTTCTTTGGGTCTTCATTTCCTTACGAAGACCTCCGTGTCCCATAAAACTTATATTAAATACATTTGCATGCTTTTCTCCTGTTAATCTGTCTTTGTCAGTTTAATTTTCAGACCCAGCCAAGGACCCTGATAGGGTCCAGGAAAACTTCCTACACCAGAGTCACTTGCTCCTATCTGACTGTGGATACTCCATGGTCATTGTGGTCATCACCCCATAGTGTAGCCCCTAATTATTTGCTAATTGCTTCACGTGGATATGTTTGGTTTCTCCAATTGCACTGTGTAGGTCTTAGCCTGACTAGTTCTTTCTCATCATTCATGTCTCCGCTTCAATGGGACCCTGAGGAAGGACTTCCCAGCCCACCCTAACTAAAATACACCCACCCCCAGGCATTCTCTCCCTTTAGCTTGTGACATTTTCTTCATTCATTGATCATGATCTGAAGTGATTTTTATTTATTCATTTACATGTTATTTTCTGTCTTCACCAGCCACCCCAATGTTGGTTGTTTATAAAAAGCAACTCTTTTGTCTGTCTTGTTCATCCCTGTATCTCCAGGATCTCATCATGTTTTCAACAGTCCATATGCATACATTGCAAGTTCATGTATGAGATATAGTCAGTGCCCTGTGTGCATATGTTGGAGGAAAGGGAGGGGTGTTGGAATACAACAACGGGATCCTCGTCTCCATATGGTTTGCAGTCCAAGTTTAATCCATACTTGAATGATTTTGGATTAAGCAAATAGGTGTTACAGATTAAAAGCACATGTTCCTATACACACTACCATATATAAAATAGATAACCAACAAGGACCTACTGTACAGCTCAGGGAACTCTACTCCACATCTTGTAATAACCTATAAGGGAAAAGAATCTGAGAAAGAATATATATATGTAAAAAAAAGCACATGTTCATATGTAAATAGTACTAAATGATGCCCTGATTGTTGATCATTTTAAAAGTCTCACAACCTTAATTAGAATACTTATAATACTTATAATTAGTAATTAAACTGCACTTTATTTGTTTTTTTATTTTTTTTTAAAGAAATTGAGTATTTTTATATTATTCTTGGAAAGACATAGTATGTAAAGTTTTTTTTTTTTTTAATTAATTTTTGGGTTGTGCTGGGTCTTTGTTGCTGCGCGAGGGGTTTCTCTAGTTGCAGTGAGCTGCGGCTACTCTTCATTGCGGTGTGCGGGCTTCTCATTGCAGTGGCTTCTCTTGTTGTGGGGCTCAGGCTCTAGGTGCGTGGGCTTCAGTAGTTGTGGCACGCGGGCTCAGTAGTTGTGGCTCGTGGGCTCTAGAGCACAGGCTCAGTAGTTGTGGCGCACGGGCTTAGTTGCTCCGCGGCATGTAGGATCTTCCCGGACCAGGGCTCGAACCCATGTCTCCTGCATTGGCAGGTGGATTTTTAACCACTGTGCCACCAGGGAAGTCCCTATTTTTTTTCTTAGCAACATTGTTTTTTTTTATTGGAGTAAAATTGCTTTACAATGTTGTGTTAGTTTCTGCTGTACAGTGAAGTGAATCAGCTATATGTATACATGTCTCCCCTCCCTCTTGGACCTCCCTCCCATCCCCCACCTCTCCATAAACTGCACTTTAGAAGAGAGAATTTTTATTTTTTAACTTTTATTTATGTTTTTAATGTTTGAATTTTATTTAATTTATTTTTTTATACAGCTGGTCCTTATTAGTCATCAATTTTATACACATCAGTGTATACATGTCAATCCCAATCACCCAGTTCCTCACACCACCACCACCACCCCCCTTTGGTGTCCATACGTTTGTTCTAGAAGAGAGAATTTTTCAGTTCTGTATTTTCTTTTCTAATTTTTCCAAATTCATGAAGTTTTAAATCATAAATTGGTGAGAATTCTATGTAGGGTCAAATTCCTGATTCAACTCTCCTTTGAAGAATTTTATCTGATGAGGCTGGAATGGAAATAACAACAATTGTGGGAAGAGGGAGGGCTGTCAAATAAAATTTTCATTTGTTTATTTAGGTCTTCCCTTTTCTATTATCATCTAGTGTGACTTTTTATAGTTGTTTGTGTCCGGGAAGTTCCATTTTCATCAGCTGACCCTGACCTCTATCCTGGTTCAATTCATCTGCTATTTATGAAGCAAATGTTTACAGAGTTCACAGCACCAAACCAGGCAGGAGCCAAGCTATGGACGGAGAGTCTCTGTTCCTGAGATAAGGGGTCATATCATCCGTGTGCCTTTTTACACTTTGACTAAATGATTCTTTTGGCCTTTGAATTATCTGCTTAATTGTTTAGCTTTTGCTGGCATTCAATACTTGTGAGTGGGGAATGTTACAGATATTTCTGAGATGTGAAAAATCTCACCTACCTACTTTGGTTTAAAAGGTTCTAGATTGCACAGTACTAACCATGGCTGTTCATTCATACAAAACAATAAAATGGAACTCCCTATTCACATAGAAACAGGTCTGGAAGGGTACCCAGAATGCTCTCTGGGGAAGAAGCAAGATTTGAAAAGGAGAGCGAAGGCTTTACCTTTGAAGTTCGAATTTTTCATAACTTTTGTATGTTATTTATATAATTAAAATAATTTTTAAAAATAAGTTTGAGAGAGAAAAATACAAGATAAATGTCATATTCTCAGATTCTGTACCGAGGTTGGAAATAAGAGAAAATCTCAACTCTCAATGAGATTGTACACATTTTCATGAAACTCAACAACCAGTAGAAAGGGGAGAAGTGATCCTGGCCGTCTTTAGTGGTTCCTTTGTAAGAAGCTGTCTGTTCCCAGCAGATGTTTTATTGATGACTCACGGTCTGCAGCTCATTCCCCAAGCGCTCTCAATTCCCTACCGAGAGTCTACGAAGCTAGCATCTCGTGCCACTGAAAGGTTGTGATCTTTCCTACGGCTGCTGACCTGATATTGATGGGAGATAAATTTTCATTCTTGCCAGTCGCCCTGCCAGCCAAGCCCCTAGCCCCTCCTAAAGGAGCTAGGTGTACTCACAGCTCTTCTGGGGTGACTGGACCAGGCTGAATCCCTAACTCAAGGGCAGTCAAAACATATAGGCTGGTTCACTGTCCACGATATTCCGGCATGAAAAGCCTTATCCAAACAAGGATCAGTTGGCTTCAGCCATCTAACTTTCAGGAGTTAGAATTAAGAAACACTGAGAAAAGGGGGCAGTTTGCAGTGAGAGTTCTTCAGATTATGTAAAAGAAAGAGGCCTTGAAGTAGAGCAGAGGCCACGAGGAGTCATGAGCAAGCTGAACTTGAGAGGAAGCAGAATCAATGTGCACATGGGTGCTTTAAGAAAATATTGTGAGTAAAATGTGGGAAAGGCGGTTGAGAGTGAAAGAGAATCAGAGATGCCTAGAGGAGCAAACCTGCAGAGAGTAAGCAGGGCACGTTCCAGAAGACCCAGAAACTCCACCACCTGAGCTCCCAGAAGGTTCTCAGCATCTCAACGCGTTTCTCATTGCAGTCCCCTTGAGCCTGGCTCTGACACCATTCTAACCTTCCTGAAACCTGGGTGTTCTGCTTTTCTGGGGTTCTCTGAGACTTGACCATGAAGCTGAGATCACTGTTTCCTCATTTCTATAAGACTAGATACAGCACATTCTTCATTACTTGAGGTGACCTGAGTCTTTTTTTTTTGGCTGTGCCATGCGGCATGTAGGATCTTTGTTCCCCAGCCAGGGATCAAACCCGCGTCCCCTGCATTGGAAGCATGGAGTCTTAACCACCGGACAGCCGGGGAAGTCCCTGAGTCGTATTTTTAAAATTTAGAAAGCCTAACTCAAAAGATCCCCTCAGCATGGAAGGTGGTGGAATGGGCACAGCTGAGCATCATGGAAAAGGCATGGTCTTCCAAGCACACAGGTCTGAGCTGCAGGCCAGGATCTGCCACGTGTGTGCTGTGAAGCTTTGGGCAAGTTACTTACCTACTTACCTACTTCTGAGACTTGTCCTTCCTACCAGGAAATGCCTATTGTTCAGGACTGCCGTGAGGCCCAAGAATGGTTTATGTCAACAGCTGGAGTAGTGCCCGCCACAGCACTCAGTACAAGTTCATGCCCTTCCTTCTCTCTGGATTCTTCCTGTCTTGCGCAATAAAGCCCGACCTGCCCATCGCCCTTCAGGGACAACAGCTATGGTTAAAATTGTCTGCTTCCTGTCTCCCTGGGTTCTGCTGTTTAACTCCTTTGTGCTCACACACTTAAAGAGTGAGAGGCAATCTGGTCTAAGCCATAAACATGGATTTGTGGTCAGAGTTTGGGCCCATTTCATTTGATAGCTACCAAGAGTTCATTAGAAGAATATGGTCAGAAGCCCACTATAATGCAATCAATTGCACAGGGCATCGGGGACCGGGAGTTACCTTTCTTATACCTACCTTCAGTCAGGCTGCCATCAACAAATATTTCTGTGCAAGGTACTGCCAAGATCGGAGGACCACAGCATTGCACGTGATGAGTTGTGGCACAGTGATTGAGTCACAGTAAGTTGATTTCAAATTTCACTTATTTAGGATTTGCAAATGTATGCTGGTTATTTGAACAGTGTAATTAAACATTGTAAAAATGGTGCTTAACTCTCTTAACCGGATCTTAACTAGGACTAACTAAGATTTAATCTAAAAATGTCTACCGCATGGGCCCATAGTGTCCTGCTCCTAGACAGGGCTCATTAAGGATTTATGGACAAGTGACTCAGTAGCTGCTCTGGCTGCTGCAGGAATCAGCGAACATCTGTAAAGCTTGCTGAGCTAAACAGGAGTATTACTATGTAGAAAAATATATGGTGGTATTGTGATTATGGTGGGACCAAATTGCCCTAAGATCATAACATGTAAGAGGCACCCAAACGTATATTCATCCTGAGAAACTAATCTGCCTATCTTCCCTGCTTGGACCTCTTTTTTCTGCAAGCCTTTAGACTGTAATTTTTTTTTAAGGGACCTGTGTAAATCTCTCTGTATAAATCTCAGAGAAGTAGCTTTCTGTGCCCTGCTGACCTCTTTCTCTCAAAAACAAAACAAGCAAAAGAAAACACAGACCAGAAAACTGAGCATCCTCAATGATCTAACTAGGCAACATGAAATATGAACGTTCCACAAGCATCGTCAATTATTTCTTAGGCATAGCAGACAAGTGCAAATGTAATTATTCCACCAACTTGAAGATCTGCCTTAAAAACAACAAACCACAGCATCAATAATTCTCTAACAGCAATGAAATGAGGAAATCTTTTATGAAAACCCAATGAGCAAACCTGATAGATCATTCACCCTTCCTACCATGCACAGGTGTTCCCCCCAAATATATGTTAAGTAAGTCAGTATAAATCCCAATTTGAATAAAGAACAACATATCTTCTGCAGGAAGATCGCTATGACTCTCTGTTCAGTAATGGAAAGTTAGATAAGATAGAGATAAATCTAGAACCTAAAATAATATTTACATCCTCTGGGAGCCCTTGTGATCTGTAATGTAATATACACATATGTTCTGTGCCTTTGTCTAGAGAGCTGTGCAGAACCTGTCTAAATCAGTAAAAATGTTGTTAATTACAAAAATAAAATGAGGGACTGACTTTTCAAATTGAAACCCTTCATATGAGAAGTTCCATATCAAGGAACCATCCATAACAGCTTGCTTAAGTGGCATCCAAACGCCAGTACTCAAGGGGAGAAAAATGCACCATCATGAAAAGGTCAAGTTGGGCTTCCCTGGTGGCGCAGTGGTTGAGAGTCCGTCTGCCGATGCAGGGAACGCGGGTTCGTGCCCCGGTCCAGGAGGATCCCACATGCCGCGGAGCAGCTGGGCCCGTGAGCCATGGCCGCTGAGCCTGCGCATCCGGAGCCTGTGCTCCGCAACGGGAGAGGCCACAACAGTGAGAGGCCCACGTACCGCAAAAAAAAAAAAAAAAAAGAAAAGGTCAAGTTAAACTTGAAGAATAGGAAGAAGAAGATACGGCATATAATTACCATCTCCCAACTTGATATTTAGTTGTTAGGTAAGTACCATCAGAGAAGATAATAGATGGAAAGGAACACCTTAAAGGGGAAGAATCAATATTACTAAAATTGTTCAAGAAAGAGAATGACTAGGAAACCGCCCTTAGGATCCATACCATGAATTTGGTGTCATTAGAATGTTATGTTAAATAAAATCCAGCTATTTCTCAGGATTAAATGACTTGGGATGGGGACCAAGATGCACCATTTTCTCAGATTTTCATCTTTAAGACATGTTTCTTCCATCACCATCGCCATCACCATCATTATCCAACACTGAAGAAATAACTGTGTGTTTCATAAGAGGAGGGGCCAGGTGGGCTACCTGCTAGCACAGTAAGGCTCTTTCCCTGCTGCTTCAGTTCATACTGTTCTAGCATTCTTTCTTTTCTTTGAGAAAAGACCCATTCTGTTCCCTTTGGCAATCCGTCCCGTCCCGTCCTAGTTTTGGCGTGCTTCACGGGACTGTCACGCCTACAGCAATTCCCGGCATTACACATACTTTCTACTTTTCTCAATTCCTCCAGGACAGCGCTGAGCAGGTCTCAGACATTGATGGAAGTGAAATCAATCAAACATCCCAGTCACTCATGTTCTCCTTTCGCGATAAGGATGTTTTCTGTCCAGAATCTCACTCGTCCTTTTCTGTGTCTCAGGCAATGGTAATGCCATCTTTCCCATCAAGAATCATTACGATGAACGTTACAGGGTTTTTTTCAGGCAAATCATCCTGAGTTTTTCTCTGAAGTCCCTTTGTTTTCTTAGAATTCTCCTTTGGTCTCCTTCAAGTAGACTTAAATAACCGAGTGGTGTGTGTGCCTGTTTATTGTGCTGTCTCTATGGCAACCATCTTGATGCTTCTTGGAGCTCCTTCTGAGCTCAGCAGTGTCTCTATACAGAAAGAGTCATTGTGTGTGGACAGACACCCTGCCTGGCATGATGAAGAGCTCTTGGAAAAGGCAGCCTTTATTTTTACTCAGAGATTAATCTGATTAATTACAATGCCATCATTTTCAAACAGCATCTCAAGGAGACAAGCAGAATGAAATAAGTACCGCTTTATGGAATTTTAGAGTTGCACAACATATTCATGGTACTAATTATATAATCTCCAGAAAACTAAAGTTCAGAAAGCAGTCCTTTGCCTCCAAATTGCTGGATTTCCCCTCCATCAGACCATGTAGAACTTGCCCATTCCTCCCAAGTGTTCTTGGCAAATCTTGTTCATTCCTCTCCGCCTAGCTGTGGTTAGTAATTAACAAATGAGTTCCATGATTTGTTCATTTATGCATTCAATACTATACCTGCTCCCAAATCCCACTGCTCATTCCAAAAAGGATTTAAGGTAGATTGCCATCCTTCTTGTGGAAAAACAAGGGGAGTGTCTTGTTCCTCAGCATTTTTTCACAAAGCCCTTTGTCCCCAAGCTGGACTTCTGCTCCTTATCTCTCGCAGCCAAGAACCAAAGCCCGTTCTTTGGAGATGGGTCCCACCTTTCCCTTCTAGGACAGGTTTGAAGTATCTGGTTGGAACAGTGGCTGCGTTATGCCCCCCTCTCCATCTAGTACTTCACTCTGAAGAGAAATGGTTTGTAACTATCTCCTCTGAGCTTAAAACCCACATATACAAAACATCTGATTAAAAAAAAAAAAAGGAAGAAGTTTCAAGCGGCTTCCCTTGCCTAGAAACAGATTAATTGTCCATGCATTTTAAATGAATCCAAATCATGACAGGAAGTATCATGAACTGGGCCCATGAGGGCTTGTTCACAGAAACTGATAAATAAAAATGTATCCATACATTTTCCACTTATGCTTGTTCATTTCACGTGTGATGCTTCTAGCATGACTGATCATACGGAAATAGGTGGCATTTTTTTTACTTCAGCCCTTTCGATTGCCATAGTGAGTTTTAAATTCCTCCCATCTGTGATCCAGCCATACCGTACAACTTTTTCTCATGTCCTCCTGTCTGCTTTAGGAAAATGCCTCCAGTTTTCCTGGGGATGTTTTTCCCTATAGGAAGAATTCAAAGAAAGAAAATAACTCAGTTGATAAACGTGACCATCTTCCACTTCGAAATGGACATACTCTTTGCCATATGGTGGGAATTATGGAGAGATTCTTTATCATCCCATTATACTCAGCTGTTGTTTACTTTTTGTGAATTGAATGTTGACAATTATAGTTTGAGGAGTTTTTTTAAACGGCATATGCTGAACAAGATAAAATATTTAGAACAACTTACTTTGGACTTAGTAATTACGCTACATTCTTCCAGCCTATTTGTGACTAAATTAGAACATTTAGTAATGTTTGGAGACAACTCCCACACTTTGTAAGCACTAAGGGAAAAAAATATAATTTATTTAATTGGTTTTCATTTGAAAGGGAAATAACCCCATTTCAAGCGTCTTAGTGTTAGAAAAGGCACTGTGTATTCCCCATGAAAATACACAGATGCTCATACATTTGGGAAATTAACATATATCTTCCACAAGGAAACGTATGAAGGCTATTTTATTACATTACAACCATTCTTTTCACGCACATGTTTTTGCAGAATCACTACCAGTAACCTCATTTTCCCCTCATATACTCTTTACAGAACCCTGAACTTCAGACCAGAGATGAGGCTATTAAATTACCATTGGTCTACAGTGTCTAACCAATTCTTTGAGTTTCACTCCTTTTTTGTGAACTCACGTACATGTAAATATTAATAAAAATTGTCTGTTTTTTCTCCTTTTAAACTGCCTTCCTTTAGTTGAACTTGCAGGGCCCCAAAGAGTAAACCGAAGAGAGTAGAAGAAACGTTTTTCCTCTTTAACAATATACATCATCATTGCATTGAACCCTCAACCCTCTCAGTAAAGAAAATCCTACTATTATCCCACTATATCGATGCAGAAACTAAACTAAGAGATGTTAAGGAGCTGATTCAAGGTCAAGTAGCTGATAGGTAGCAGGTCTGGGACTAGGGCTCATGCCTATATGGCTACACTGCCTGATCATCTAACAATTATGCTGTAATCCCCACATAATGGGAAGACAGCCTAACAGAGCCAGCAGACACGGAATAGTGTTCCAGGAAATCTGTAACCTGCAACTATCAACAGTAAAGTTAACTGTGTAAATATTTGTGTTGCTCTCTGTAGTTCAGATATTAATGTCGTTGCGTGAGATACAATGTGACTTTGGATCATGTGCTGAATTTTGTTCCTGCCAAATTCATATGCTGAGGTCTTAACCCTGAGTACCTTAGGATGTCACCTTATTTGGAGCTAGGCTCTTTAAAGAGGTAATTGAATTGAAAGAAAGTCATTGGGTGAGTCCTAATCTAATCTGACTGGTGTCCGTAGAAGAAGAGGAAATCAGGACACAGATTTACACAGAGGGAAGAACACGTGAAGACACAGGGAGAAGACAAGCATCTACACACCAAAAGGAGAGGTCTCAGAACAAACTACCCCTGTGATACTTGATCTCAGACTTCTAGCCTCCAGAATTGCGGGAAATAAGTGCCTGTTGTTTAAACCACTTTGTTATGACAGCCTTAGTAAATGAATACAATCATATAACCTATCTGTGTCTTCTCAACACACAGTTTTAAAATTCCTATTATGTCCGAGGTACTATTCTAATCGTTTTCATTTATCTTGAAATAGCAATGATTATCACCCTCGAATAGTGAGTCCACAAGCTAAACCACAGAAACTTAATGTCTGTGATTCCAAGAAAATGAAACAGAAGTCCTTTCAGTTCTGTTAAACGGCGGGGTGGGGGCGCTGCAGGGGCCGCATTTGACATGAACCAAGGTAACTAAGTGGTCAATTGCCGAACAGGTGAATATTCTCTCCTTAGTGGGTAACTCAGCTGCTTCAGGCTTAACCAAACTGCAGTGACCAAGTTGGTTACATTAATACTGTTGTGTACAATGTATACGATACAATATTTACCCAACCTTAAAGCCCTAAGCCAGTGAGGGAGGCCCCATGGAGAGCCATCTTTGATAGAAAAGGCGAGAAGTGGGTAAACTGAACTCCCCAGCTTATGGACAAAGCTTATGTGGAGAAGATTCAGGAGAGAATTATGGGGGAGCGGGGGGGAGGAAGAGGGATGAGCTGAGGTGGGGAGAAAAGATGGAGAGCGATATGGTAGCTGCTGCAGGAGAGAAATGTAAAGAAATGGTGAAATGACATTCAGAAGGGTTTTTTGGTGTGTGATATGAGATATAGATTCCTCTTTATCTACAGAAACATTGAAACTAATCTTGTTAAAGGTTGTGCTGGCTAGTTGCCTGTTTGCTCTGGACCCATTCCCTGCCTGTGCTCTCTCTGTCTGACTCTTGCGAGCTATGACTCCCAGGCTCTCTCGACCACCAGCTGTATATTAGGCACTGGTGGAGACTGGAGTTTGGGAAGAAAGAAGAATCCAGGGTATTTTCCTCTGCTTCAGGAGGCATGCCTGGCCACAGCAGCAACTCCTGTGTGGCTCCAGCTCTTGCCCAGATTAGGCCCTTATGATATTAGTGTCTACTGAGTGGTCCCAGGTCCCGGGCTCAGGTAACGCCACTTTTCTATTTGTTCCTCCAGATAATGGATAGTGGCTTCCCAGTTGCTAATTTTCGGGTTGCCTCGTCTACCTAGGCTATTCTTTCAACTCCTCTAACATCTTTGTAACGAATTCCCTGTGTTTAATACCCTCTATTTAATAACCCTTGTGTGGATTTTGTTTTTCGGGCAGACCCCGACTGATACAGAGGAGAGGCTTCTTCTCTCTTCTCCTTGTTTCTATGGTGAGGATTTCCCAAAACACAGGCTTTGTCCCTCTTTGTCCCTTTACTTATTCCATTCCTTGGATCAGCTCTGCTTCTTCCTTTTGGGCTCTGGAGCGAGTGATCTGATCATAATTTTGGAAGAATCACTGGGCCCATTGGATCAGCTCCACTTCTTCCTGTTTGGAGTGAGCCTTCCAAGAGAGCACAACGTCTCTCTGCATTGAAAGTCTTGCCTGGGCAGGGCTGCTCTGGTCTAGCAAGTGTCTGCATATGGGCAAGTCTGTCTAATTTCAGCCCATTTGACTGCCAGACCTAAAGCCTAGTCTTCCAGCCTGGTCTCTAGCGGTAACAAAGGTGATTCCATTTGCTCTACCTTTGTTTTATTTTTTCAACTTGTTCAGAACCCAGCATGGGGAAGAGGAGTGCTGTTTGAGGCTTCTTCAGAGACCTTAACATTATTCATAAATTCTTTTGGAACTGGGTTTATGGGCCTTTTTTTTTTTTTTTTTTTTTTTTATTTATTTATTTTTTGCAGTACGCGGCCTCTCACTGTTGTGGCCTCTCCCGTTGTGGAGCACAGACTTGGGATGCGCAGGCTCAGCAGCCATGGCTCACAGGCCCAGCCACTCCACAGCATGTGGGATCTTCCCAAACCGGGGCACGAACCTGTGTCCCCTGCATCGGCAGGTGGACTCTCAACCACTGTGCCACCAGGGAAGCCCTGGGCCTTTTTTTTTTTAGATGCTACAATAGCAGAGAAAGACCTAAAGGCGTGAGCACCTGGGCTTAGATGATTGGACAAAGTTCCCCTCCGCAGCAATTTCTGGAACTCTCCAGTTGGGCTCACATGTGTCCACGGATCATCCCTGCTTACTGCTCACTTCTCAACTCTGCAGTCCCTCACCTGACAGGTCTACAGTGCCATCGAGCTAGATTATTGTTCCTAATGCCACGTTCATGTGGCCAAAATTAATATCTGTCCATGAGGTTGGAATCCCACCATATGTTATTGCTGTTACAGGTAGAGTCCTGCTGTATTTGGGTGTCAGTAAAGCTGACTTCTACTATAAGGCTCCTCCTGATTTCTAGAACCACCAGCACCCTGAACTCCCAAGGCCAGAGATCTTCCCCCCTCATAACATGTTCTCCTGTAGCAGTCCCCATAATTCTCACTGCAATCTGGCTGCTTTGGAATCACTGGCATGCTTTGAAAACTCACTCACACACACACACACACACACACACACACACACAACTAATCCCCTAGGGTGTACATGGTTCAAGTCTTTTTCCTTGGAGGCTCCTCAGCTTCAGTGTAAATCAAGGATTCAAACACATGTACCAGGGGATTGTCATCTCCACACTTCACCCTCCAGAATCATGTGAGTCTCAGCCATGAACTTGTGTCAGTGTATGTTTTAAAAGTTGAGCCCAAGGTGAAGAGTTCTGCCCTCTGGACACCCCCCTGGGCTCCTTCTCCATTCTCCATTTTATTTGATCAATTGACATGAGTTTGGTGGAAAACAATTTGAGCTCTTGGAATGAAGTCAGATAAGAATATCCTACAAAAGAGCATATCCTACAAAAGAGCATATTTCTTCTTTTCTATTTAAGCCCCATGAGGGGACCAAGGTTCCAGATCAAGAGGTAACTGAACTGAGGAACAGATTAGTTTGGGAATCTTCAGTCACCGTTGATGGGAAAGTAAATTGGTGCAACCACTGTGGCAAAAAGTATGGAGAATCCTCAAAAAATTAAAAATAGACTACCATACGATCCAGCAATTCCACTCCTGGGTACTTACATGAAGAAAACAAAACGCTTATTTGAAAAGATATATGCACGCCTATGTTCATTGCAGCATTATTTACAGTAACCAAGATATAGAAGACCCCTATGTGGCCATCAATAGATGAATGGATAAAGAAGATGTGGTATATACATATACAATGGAATATGACTCAGCCTGTGGGGAATATAGTCAATAACTATGTAATATCTTTGTATGGTGACATATCCTAACTAGACTTATTGTGGTGATCGTGTTGAAGTGTATAGTAATATCAAATCACTATGTTGTGTAACAAGAACTAACACAGTGTTGTAGGTCATTTATACTTCAAAACAAAAACAAGCAAACAAACTCATAAAAAAAGAAATCAGATTTGTGTTTACCAGAGGTAGGGGGTAAAGGGCAGGGGAATTGAATGAAGGTAGTCTAAGGTTACAAACTTCCAGTTAAAGGATACGTAGGTACTAGGGATGACATGTACAACATGATAAACATAATTAATGCTACTGTGTGTTATATATGAAAGTAGTTAAGAGAGTAAATGTCAAGAGTTCTCATCACAAGGAAAAATATTTTTTCTATTTCATTAATTTTGCATCTGTACAAGATGATGGATATTCACTGACTTATCATAATCATTTCATGATGTATGTAGATCAAATCATCATGCTGGGGCTTCCCTGGTGGAGCAGTGGTTGAGAGTCCGCCTGCCGATGCAGCGGACACGGGTTTGTGCCCCGGTCCGGGAAGATCCCACATGCCACGGAGCGGCTGGACCCGTGAGCCATGGCCGCTGAGCCTGAGTGTCTGGAGCCTCTGCTCTGCAATGGGAGAGGCCACAACAGGGAGAGGCCCGCGTACCGCAAAAAAAAAAAAAAAAAAAAAAAAAAAAATCATCATGCTGTACACCTTAAACTTATACGGCACTGTATGTCAATTATATCTCAATAAAACTGGAAGAAAAATATATACATAGTGCCCCAAAACCCAAACCAAAAACCAAAACCGTAACCACAATATAACTATCACACTAAAAAGAAAAAAAAATAATATTTTAATCACATAAGATATCTAGTCAATGTTTAAGTCTCTCCAAATTTAATTTTTATAGGTATTTGATCAAATCGTGATCCAAATATGATGCATTACATTGCAATTAGTTTATACGAATCTTTTAATCTATAGGTTCCGTCTCTCTTTTTCTTTCTCTCTCTCTCTCCTTTCTCTTAACTTACATGTGAAAGAAATGGTCTTGTCTGTTGAGTTCCCCAGTCTGGATTTTGCTAATTGTGATCCCAAGGTGTCATGTGACATGTTTTTCAGATCTCCTGTTTTTTATCTCAAAGTGGTATTTGATTCAAGAATCCTGAAGAGATCTGATTCTTCTAGGAAAGAACACTTCGCAAGAAGTAATAATGTGTACTTCTTTTAGGAAGAGTCTGGACATCCCTTTTTGAGAAGGTTTCATCCATTGATGATCATGGATTAGATTATTTCCTTGAGGGTGTCAAAATGAGAATTCTATCTCATAGATAGAATTCTAATTCTATCCCTCATTCATTTATTAGTTGAAATTCTCCTAAAATGAGAGATTTCCCCTCATAGTTATCCTGAGGTACAGTTTATACATATAAAGGCAGGATAAATGCTTGATTCTTTCTCTTTATTTGCCATTTCAAAAAAATAGATGCACGATTCTCTAGGATCGCATCCAGAGGTTACCAGCGAAGGTGTTCATTGTGATTGTTTTATTTGTTTGATTTTTGTTTTCTGAGCGCAGACTCTGAAGCCCATTTTTTGCCGCGTGACTCTGAGCTAAGCATTTACCCGCACCTTCCTCGTTTGTCAATTGTAAACGTAACGGTGTCTTCATCACAGGGTTGTTCTGAAGATTAAATGAGAATATATACAGCACTTGGGAAAATGCTTGGCACATGGTTAGCCCCAATATAAGTGTTCCTGATAATTAGTAGTGTTATCATCGTTGTATTTAAATAGTCCGGAGTGGATTCCAGGCAATGGTATTTTGTTTGTTTGTGTGTTTGCTTTATTCTATGAGCACAGAGACTTGTCCTTGGTATAAAAAAATGTATCATGGCCCAGAGTATCAAGCGGCATGTCAATTTTTTTTTTTGGCATGTCAATTAAAAAAAAATTTATTTTATATTGGAGTATAGTTGATTTACAATGCTGTGTTAGTTTCAGGTGTACAGCAAAGTGATTCAGTTATACATATACACATATTCATTCTTTTGCAGATTCTTTTCTCATATAGGTTATCACAGAATATTGAGTAGAGTTCCCTGTGCTATACAGTAGGTCTTTGTTGATTATCTATTTTATATAGTAGTGTGATATGTTAATCCCAAACTCCTAATTTATCCCTCCCCCCAGCAATGTTATTTTGTAACAGGTCCCCGAGTGAAGCCAAGGTAGAGAACCACAAGACAGTGAAGTTTAAAGAAATAATGTTTACAAAGCAGGGGAGTGAAACAACTGTATTTACATATATATATATATATATATTTTTTTTTTTTGGGTTAGGGTTAGGGTTCTAAATTTGTATTTTTAAAAGACAGCCTAGGGATTGATACCCTGCTCCTTCACTCACTCACTCACCGACAGTGTGAGGTTTGACAAGCAAATTAATGTCTCCAAGCCTCAGTGTCTTCATCAGAAATAAGATTAATGGTAGTTCGGGGCTCATGGAGTGGCCATGAAGATCAGTAATCGTGCACAATGCCTGGTGCACAGGAAGTATTAGCTGTGATGAGTCAAAACACTTCACCACAAACCACTGTCTGTGCCCAACTGACACTCCTCTCCCTGCCTAGAAGTGTCTCTCCGTAGAACTAGTTTGTTCTGCCTTCTCATCATTTCTTTATTCAAATCAAAAAGACAAGCACTAAAATTCTGAGAAAAATATATTCCACACAAACAGCTATACTAGAAAGGTATTAATGTTCAGGGCAATGAACAGCTATATAAACTTATACTCCAGTAGTTCATAGTAGAGCTTTTTTTTTTTAACATCTTTATTGGAGTATAATGGCTTCACAATGGTGTGTTAGTTTCTGCTTTATAACAAAGTGAATCAGCTATACATATACATATATCCCCATATCTCCTCCCTCTTGCGTCTCCCTCCCACCCTCCCTATCCCACCCCTCTAGGGGGTCACAAAGCACCGAGCTGATCTCCCTGTGCTATGCGGCTGTTTCCCACTAGCTATCTATTTTACATTTGGTAGTGTATATATGTCCATGCCTCTCTCTCACTTCGTCCCAGCTTACCTTCCCACTTCCTGTGTCCTCAAGTCCATTCTCTATGTCTGCGTATTTATTCCTGTTCTGCCCCTACCCCTAGGTTCATAGTAGAACATTTTAATTTAAATGATATTTTAAAAGAGAGAATCTTCAGATTGGCTAAACACATAAATAAAGGCCCTTTGAACAGTTCGGTACCCGTGTCCAGATGGATTTTCTGTTATCTTATTTGTTCTTCCTGCCTTATCAGATCTTTCTTCCCTCTGCCTGTTGCACAGTTTTAAGTCATTTGTTTTTGTTATCTACACACTATAAATTTCAGGCATTTCATTTGAGACGCTGTGTACTTTAAAAAGAAGACCTTTTGTTTCCCCAATATCCTAATTTTTCATCCATAAAGACAACAGACAAGATAGTCTTTTAGAGACAGACGTTAAGGGATGAATTATTGATCAAACCATAAACAAGTTGGAAGATGAAATGCATTTCCTAAATCAGTTTTATTTTAATCTTTTCCAAACTTTTCATCCTCCAACCCTAGAGATGTGTCAATAATAGAGAAAAATGCCGTATACACAGCTGGAACCAACTGAAATAATCAGAGGCCATATTTTTTAAGGCAGTGGTTTCCAGTACTGAGATCCTCTTTTATGACTTCCCATCCCCATGGGCCCTGTGTTTTGAAAAATCAAACACACCAAACTGCATTTATCAATATTTAATTTATCTTCCCATTTTTTTATTAATCAAAGTCATCTATAACTGCCAACCAGAACATCCAATCGGTATGAGACAACCTGGGTTACTACACAGAATTGCTATAATTCCAGTTAAAAGCAAGAAAATATCTGAAAGGAAACCATCTTTAATCTGAAAACAGACATTATGTTTTCTCCCCCAGCAGGAAGAATGGAGATGAGAATCTTACACTCAGGACCCTTTAGTCTTTGGTTCCAACCTTTGATGGGCAGAAAGCCACCACTCCCGTCCCCACCAATGTCCACATACTATTCCCTGGAACTTGTGAATATGTGCGGTTTCATGAAAAAGGAAAATTAAGGTTGCAGATGGAATTATGGTTGCTAGTCAGTTGATTTTGAGATGCGGAGATTATCCTGAATTATCCACGTGGGCCCAGTATAATCACAAGGTTCCTTAAATGTGGAAGAGAGAGGCAGAAGGATCAGTGTCAGACCGATGTGATGTGATATGGTGTGAGAAAGATTCAATTGGCCATTGCTGGTTTTGAAGACGTTTGGGGCCAGGAGCCAAGAAATGTGAGCAGCTTCTCGCTGGAAAAGGCAAGAAACTGGATTCTCCTCTAGAGCCTCCAGAGAGGAACGCAGGCTTGCCGACACCTTAATTTTGCTCCGTGAGCACAATTTCAGGCTTCTTCCCTCCAGAATGGTAAGATAATACATTTATGATCTCTGAAACCACCAGTTTGCGGCAACTTGTTACAGCAGCCAAGAAAACGACTACAGATCTCTTTCCTCAAGTCATTGACCTCTACTCTCCTTATGAGTCCTGTGTTCTGGGCAAAGTGACCTTGTCTGTGGTGCCTGGCATGCTCTTCCAACTCCTCTGGATCCTTGTTTATGCTTTCCCTCATGAGGGCATCATGCCACCTCGTTTCAGCAGAGTCAAATCCTGTCCCTCTTTCAGGATGCAGCTCAGATGTCTCCTCTGCCTCAACCTCCATCGTTACTGCATCTGTCAGTTGCCTGCAATCTCTCCCTCCTTTGAACTCCTGCAGTGCTGTGTCTGTCTCTCCCTGTCCTGGCATTTACTGCATTTTCTCCTGGAAGAGTTATTCATTCACGTATTATATCTTCTCTACAAGATTTTAAGTTCCTTGATGACAGGGCTAGTGTTTGACTCATCTCTAAATCTTCCATAATGTTTAGCCCAATAGGTTTATGTCCTATGAACTTAACATATAATCACGGTCCTTTATACGTGTGTACATGTACATATATGCACGTGTGTATGTATGTATGTGTGTACGTACGTATGTGCATATATGTAAATGACATTATAGTATGTCATATAGAACCATATGCCCTCGTAAGAATAACGGAGAAAAGAAAACTAAGGTTTTTCACTAGCTACCACGCAAATGTCAAGCATCCCAGACACATCTTTAAGACTAGCCTGAGCACTCCTCCCTTCACAAGACGGCTATCGCAGCATGGAAGACTATGGTAAGTTTATCCCTTGGTGGAGGAGATGTGCAGTAAAAGTGGAGAGCTGTGCCTGAGACTCCCCTGCATTCAGGCACAGGATCTGAACAAATAGAGGAAGGTGAGGTCTGTGAGCAGCAGTAAGGTCTTGGGCCAACAGCTTAATTTTTAATTTTATTTTGGATCCAGCTACCCACCAGAAAAGAATGCAAAACACTTTTTTTTTTTAATGCAGATGTTGATCAATATCTTTCTCAAAAGAAAGAAACTAAGAATGAAGCTAAACAAGCCACAGCATCAAAGAGCTGATGGCACACTTGGCTTGTGCATCTGTGAAACAAGGCCATTCTTTGTTTCTTGCGGTATGCGGGCCTCTCACTGTTGTGGCCTCTCCCGTTGCGGAGCACAGGCTCCAGACGCGCAGGCTCAGCGGCCATGGCTCACGGGCCCAGCCGCTCCGCGGCATGTAGGATCCTCCCGTACCGGGGCACGAACCCGTGTCCCCTGCGTCAGCAGGCGGACTCTCACCCACTGCGCCACCAGGGAAGCCCAGGGCCATTCTTCAAAAAAAAAAAAAAAATTAATGTGTTGTCTCTAAGACAAGCAGGTAGCTTTGTGGCACCATAATTTCCAGTTCTGTGAAAATAGAAAATTGTTGTTGTTCATATTTTGCATATTAAAGCAATTACTTTAGGTATTTTTTAGCTTTTGTCCTTCTAAAAGAAACATTAGACCCAAGACCCATTACACATCCGTCCAAAGACTATTCTACTCTTGGTATATTTTTAGTTCTTTCCTCTTAGAGCCAGGAAACGATAGATCACAAGTGCATTTTTAATTGTCTGTATTTATTATTACTATATGCCAGACATTATGCTAAGTGTTTATAGATATTCTGCCATTTAAAACTAACAATCCTCCCCAATGTTCCTAGCAGCACTTTTTTCAATTGCCAAGATATGGAAGCAACCTAACAGTCCATCAACAGATGGATGGATAAAGAAGATGTGCTATATATACACAATGGAATACTACTCAGTCATAAAAAAGAACAAAATGTTGCCATTTGCAGCAACATGGAGGGACTTGGAGGGCATTATGCTAAGTGAAATAAGTCAGACAGAGAAAGAAAAATACTGTATGATATCACTTATATGTGGAATCTAAAAAATACAACAGACTAGTGAATATAACAAAAAAAGAAGCAGACTCACAGACATAGAGAACAAACTAGTGGTTACCAGTGGGGAAGAGGGAGTGGGAGGTACAAGCAATTGGCTGTAAGAGAGGCTACAAGGATGTATCGTACAATATGGGGAATAGAGCCAATATTTTGTAATAACTGTAAATGGAGTGTAACCTTTAAAAATTAAATAAAAAATAAAAATTTTAAAAATTAAAAAAATAAAACTAACAATCCTGTGAGGTGGGTATTATTATTTTTATTTTAAAGTTTAGGTAGCTGAGCCATAAAGAGTTTAGGTTCTTATTCAAGCTCTCATCACCAGTAAGGGGCACAAGACGCCATTTACCCCAAGGTGTTTGCATCCTTAATCCCATGTTCTTGACCTCAGTGCCATCCAGAACTTCCCTGTGGGCTACTTATCAGGCAGAGGAAGGAGGTACATCCCTCCTGTACACAGATGTCAGCTTCTAACCTTAGATATTAGAATTGAAAGAAACTCCAGGGCAGGACTTTCCAACTTTTTTTTTTTTTTTTTTTTTTTTTTTTTTGCGGTACGCGGGCCTCTCACTGTTGTGGCCTCTCCCGTTGCGGAGCACAGGCTCCGGACGCACAGGCTCAGCGGCCATTGCTCACGGGCCCAGCCGCTCCGCGGCATGTGGGATCTTCCCCGACCGGGGCACGAACCCGTGTCCCCTGCATCGGCAGGCGGACTCTCAACCACTGCACCACCAGGGAAGCCCCTTTCCAACTTTTTTGACAACAACCCATAATAAGAATCACATTTAACATCTAATCACAGAACACACACACACACCCCACAATATCATTTCTACTCTATGTGTGCTCTGATATATTTTTTTCTACTCTATTTCATTTTTAAAAATTCTGGTCGGGAACCACTAGATTGTTATCAGAATTCACTAATAGGTTATCATCTTTATTTTGAAAATCATGACACTAATACACAGCTAGTCTATCTGACACAATTACTTTTGGAAGAGAGGTCTACCATCTTAAGTAAGTTATTTCTGAGTCTCCAGTTTCCTCATCTGCAAAATGAGGAGGCTGGACCAGATTTGTGATTCTTAATCTTGACTGTAAATTAGAAATATTTAAGCGCTTTGAAATACACTTTTATCCAGGTTTTTGCCCCAGAGTCTCTGATTTAATTTTCTTGGGGTACGGCCTGTGCCCTGGCTTTTGTTGTTGTCTTATTTTTTTGTTTGTTTTTGTTTTTTCATTCCCCAGATTACACTAACAAGCCACCAGGGATAGGAATTACTGGATTAAATGATTACTAAATTTTCTTCCAGCGAAAAATTCTAGGCTATTTTGACTGGTGAGTGGGTTGTATTTTTAAAAATTATTTTAAAATTTTATTTTTGTAAGAAGAAAAAGTCATTAACCCTAAGCAATATCCCTTACAAGAGTGCTTTTCACATTCTAGTTACAGAGGGATTGGGTTTGTTTAAAATCCTGATCCCTGGGCCCAGCCCCAGCAGTTCTGACCACGTGCATCAGGGTAGCGCCACAAACATTGTGCATTTTTCACAAACACCTTAGTGATTCTGATGCAAGTGATCTCAAAAACACTGCTCTGCTTCATTGTCTCACCAACTGCTTATAGTTTCCTCAGTCCAGTACTTAGCACCGGGCCTGTGGCCAGTGCTCTGAAATGTTTGCTAAGTGGCTGCCCCACTAACCTGCCTGGCCGCTCCGCTGCCCTCCACCAGCTGCACGGCTCCATGCCCATTTTCCTCTGTTCTTTGATCCCTTTTCTATCTTAGCCCAAATAAATAACCACATTCTCCTATTTATCCTACTCCAACCATACTTAACGTCTTTCAATATTAAAAACACACTCGGGAACTATACTCAATATTTTGTAATAACCTATTAGGGAAAGGAATCTGAAAAAAAGTATATATATATGTAACTGAATCACTTTGCTGTACACCAGAAACTAACACAACATTGTAAATCCACTATACTTCAGTTAAAAATAAATAACTAAATAAGTAAAAAGAAAAATACACCAAACTAGGTTACTCATACCCTGAAGGTGATTATACAGTGGTAGCTAGAACAGTAGGATGAACTTGGAACAAATCTTTAATTTTATCTAACAAATATTTTCACAGTGCTAAGTATGTGCCAGTTGCAGCTGTAAGGCTTTATAAACATTAACTTGGTTGATGTCCCTCCATAATCATCCTATGAGGTAGGATGCTACCTATGAGGTAGGATGCTACCATCCTAATTTTACAAATTAGGACCCTAAATTCCACTGTATTCTTGTAGCACTGATACTACCCAGTTTTGAAGAGCATTATTTTTTAAATTAAACTGTACAGAGTTGAACATAGAATTTCAATTAATATTTAATTTTTAAATTTTTATTGAAGTATAGTTGATTTACAATGTTATGTTAGTTTCAGGTGTACAGCAAAGTGATTCAGTTATATATATATATATATTGATATTAACCCTGAGCAATATAATATATATTAACCCTGAATATATATATATATGTGTGTGTGTGTGTGTGTATACATATATATATATTTTTTAATTTTCATACAAGGGTAACTTTATTAAAGCAAAGAACTGAACATAATTCTAATGGACATTTTTCAAAGGACTCCACCTCCATCATATCTTCTCCTAACTTTTATCTTCATTGAGAAATTGTTCAAGGTCAAGTTTACTTTTTTCTAGTGCTGCTGTTTTGGCTTACCTTGGTAATCTCATCTGCATTTCTGGTCTGGCTCTGGAACTTCACAATAACTTTCAGAGTCAACTTCGGCCTCAATGCTCTGACATCTCCTGTTCGTTCTAACTGATATATATATTCTTCTTCAGATTCTTTTCCATGATAGGTTATTACAAGATACTGAAGATAGTTCCCTGTGCTATACAGTAGGTCCTTGTTGTTTTTTTCTGTTTTATTTATAGTAGTGTGAATCTGTTAATCCCAAACTCCTAATTTATCTACCCACCCTCTTTCCCCTTTGGTAACCATAAGTTTGTTTTCTATGTCTGTGAGTCTATTTCTGTTTTGTAAATAAGTTCATTTGTATCATTTTTTTTAGATTCTATCCATTAATATTTTAATATGAGGCATGAAATAAATTTAATTTGGGGGCTATGCTGCTGCAGGGAGACCTCCTGTAGATAAAGGTTCAGCCTCCTCCACCATTAGAGGTATTCCAGTGGAAAAGTGAGAACATGGTATTAAGGAATTACTTAGTAAAGCATTCTTAAGTTAATTCACCCAGTAGTAATTTCCTTGAATAACCTTATATAATATGATTTCTTATCTAAATTTTATCTCTAGCCATGAAAACTTAATGTATTGCCTAATAAATATTTTTATTGAGTTAACAAATATGTATTTGTCAATAAACTAATTAGAGACTAGTATATCATTTGCAAATTGACATAGACACATAAATACCCTCACTCTGATGTGTAATCATTTATTTATTGGTCAATTAAGGAAGATATAATACCAAAACGAAGATCACTTGATATGCAAAGGAGTTTTTCCACTTTATTGTCCATTTATTAACTAACCCACTGGGTAGATTTTATAGAGTCTAAGCTAATCCCCAGACTTTGATTCCTTCCCATCTGCAAAATCAGGACAATTTGTCCACTGTTTGCAAGTTCATCTCCATCTGGTCTATATCTTTGGTATCGTTCTAGCTCCGAGCTTATTTCCCAGTGTTAATATTGGGGCTCTTTATGGGGTTGTTTCAAATACCTGGCTTCTGTCTAGAATCACATTTCAGATGATCAGTGTTATGCCTTTCTCCCTGTGTCTGGGTCTGTGTCAGTAGAGCCCTAGATGATTGATGGGGGGCGGAATGGATAAGGGGGTCTGAGAATAGAGTCCACCTGTATCCATTACCATATCTCATGGTGACCAGGCTTTTCTGTAGGAAGTGTATCTCAGAGTAAGCAAACAACTCCCGTAGATGAAGAAAATCTCTTCTTTACAAAAGAATGCCAAGCTAAGAAATGTGCAAACAGTGGTAAAATCAGAAAATCACCATTTTTCCACCCCTAACGAAATCTCTGTTTTGAGCAAGAATCATCAATGTGTGTTAAAACCATTAAGTGAAAGATTGATGAGGAACCGGAATACTGACTTGGTACCAATGTACCACCCACAAGACACTTGCTGGTTGCAAGTAGGAAAACATAACTTTGAAGTTTAGGAGTTTGACTGTCACCCTTTACTTGGTGATCAATCTCAGCACAGAATGCTGGGAACCAGCTTATATGCCCTCTCCTGTGGTACAGTTGAAGCTCACTGCCTTGTCTGTGACGTGTTCTACCAAAAGCATTTAACTTGCCTCTAAACCCAACCTTTGGATCTATCATTCACTTTATAGGAGACACAGGGGATAAAGTAAGAGTTAAATGACATTATGAAGAAATCATTAGACAAGCTCAGAAAGTGGAACATTCTGCAGGGTGGAACATTCTGCAGGACAAATGTTTTCAATGAGTCAATGCCGTGAAAAAAAGAAGGGAGTGCTTTGGGTTCTCTTCTAGATGAAAAGAAATCCAGAGACATAATAAGCAATGCAATGTGTGATTCTTTAGTAGATCCCAATCTGAATAGGCGTCAAAAACATTTTGGGGACTGAACATCTGTCTTATTTCGGCTGCTGTATCAAGTCCAGTAGTTCGCCCCTGTCTGCAGGTGGTGTGTTCCAAGACCCCCAGTAGATACCCAAAATTTTGGATATTACTGAACCCTATAGATACTATGATTTTCCCTACACATACATACCTATGATGGAGTTTAATTTATAAATTAGGTACAGTAAGAGAATATCCAAATTGCCAGCATAGTTACTTTTGTGCTTTGGGTCATTATTAAGTAAAATAAAAGATACTTGAACACAAGCACTGTGACAGAGTAACAGTTGATCTGATAATCCAGACCTCTACTAAGTGACCAATGGGTGGGATCCACTGGACAAGTGGACGATTCACATCCTGGGTCGGGTGGAGTGGGGGTAGGTGGGTGAGAGACTTCATTACATTACTCAGAGTGGTGCACAATTTAAAATTTATGACTTGTTTATTTCTGGAATTTTCCATGTAATATTTTTGGACCACAGGTAACTGAAACTATGGAAAGTGAAACTGTGGATAAGGGAGTCTACTGTACTGTGGACTGAGTGGCTTCTGAACAATAGAAATTTATTTCTCACAGCGCTGGATCCTGGATGTCTGAGATCAGGGTGTCAGCATGGCTGGATTCTGGCGAGGCCCCTCTTTTTCCAACTTCTTGTTGTGTCCTCACACGACAAGGAGCAGAGATAGGAAGCAAGCACTCTTGTGAAACTTACAAGTGTACTAATCCCACTCATGAGGGATCCATCCTCATGCCCTCATCAAATCCTAATTATCTCCCCAAAGCCTCACCTCCTAATACCATCCTATGGTGGGATAGGGTTTCAACATATGATTTGGGGTGGTGGGGGACACAAACTTTCAGTCCATAGGCAGAGGGGGCTGTGTTGAATGACTATCTCTGCTCAGTTTCAGAATATTGTTTATTCTCCACTTCCCATTACCATGCTCCACTGGGATGTGTCTTAGGATGTTCTGTGACCCTGTGCTGGGCATCAAATACCTGGGGTGGGATACCTCCACTCCACGCCATACTCTGCAGGCTGGAGTAGACCCACCCCAATGCTTGTTGTCAAGGAAGGCTGTCCTGATGCCTCCCCCATCTTGGGGGAAGAAGAGGGCAACCATTCCTTGTACATTTCATCACTTTGATTAACTAGCTAATCTCGGACTTGTCCCAGGTTTATCTGATCAATTTTAGCCCATATTTGGGCACAGATTATTATAATGCTCCATTTAAAAAGGGCTTCATATATAAAGTGTCACCAACAAACCTTTTCTCTTCACTTAGCCCAACTATTTTATCTGGCCTTCTCTAGCATAATATTTCCCCAAACCTGCTTTTAAAAGATGCTACATATGAAAGTGGTCTGTGGTTAAATAAATCTTGGAAATACTAGGTTAAATACATTGAATCAAGTTTATTTCATATAGAACTTCTCAGAGCCTCTAATGCGTTAAAAGCCATTGTGAGTTTCCACGTGGGGTGACTGTAGAGTGAACCCTTTTGCAAGCATCCTTGCCCAGAGAATGCATGAGGAGTAAAGATTATGGCTTAAAGGGACATGTTTTAGAACATGTTTCTTTAAAGATTAATGGGTAAAGTCTCATGAAGAATTATATCTATAAATTAAGCATGCAGTGATAAAGGCTTTTCTTAAAGTTGTGACAATGAGAATACTGTTTCTAGTTTATAGCAACAGACATACGGTAGCTGAAAACAACGGTAAATCCTTTCTCTGACATGATCTACGTTTTCAAAACAACTTACCTTTGCGGAATTCGTGAAACTGAAAGCTCCAGAGATGGATCTGCTGTTACATACAACTCCAGAATTTAAAGTGAAAATTGTCCCTGGCTGTTATGCAGTGCAGATGCGGGGGAGGGGTTGGGAGTGGGAAGCTGGAGGGGGGCGCATGGGAACCAGCAAGAGCTCTGCGGCTGACCAGGGATGGGGCTGATTCTGATCCTGTGGGAGGATGTAAATTTCCATTTGTTTTCAAATGTTGGGCCTTGCTTTGCTTGTACTAACAACAACAACAACAAAAAAGTTACAGCTTTAAAGTTTTGGCTTTTGGTATAACATAGTATATCTTATTATAGAATCTTGTGAGAAATGTTAATTTAATGTTAATTTGTTAATGTTATTAACAAATGTTATGTTAATTTAATCATTAATTTTCCTTTTTTTTTTCCCCCAGAAAACTGCAGACAAGAGTGAAATATAAAAAAGCTGTCATTTCTTGAGGCTGGAAAGAATAGGCCAAATGAACCCTGAATTCTGAGTCTTAACAATAGAGCAATAATTTCTCTCATAAAGGTTGAATAATTTTGGCTCTTTTTTACCAGACAATAGCTTGATTGCATTGCTAGGTTTCTTGACTTAAGGAACAAGAAGACAATAGCAAAAAAAAATGGGCACAGAAGAAAGCTCTAGGCTGGAAGATAAGGTCAGGATAGGTAGGAAATTAACAGGAAGGCCATTGAAGGTGCCCTCAGGCTCTAACTCCCAGTGGGGGTGGGGAGGTCCAGGGGGCCTTAGCTTCCCAGAATGACTGAGGTAAAGTTATAGGAGAGTTCTGTAGACAGTTTGGAAAGAAAAGTAAACAAATACAGCTCAATTCTGATGTAAATTGCATTCTTACTTAAGGATAGAATGTGAAGTAATTGTATTCTTGAACACTTCACTAAAGTAAACATGCTTGAACACCTTCTTTGCCAGGCACCCTGCTAATAGGCATTGGGAATTCAACAGCAAGCAAGACTCCTGGAGAAGCTAACAAACAAGCAGCCATTGACGCCACTGAGTGGGGAGCAACACAAAGGAGATAAAGAGTGTGTTCCGATGATCCTAACAGCACTCTTAGATGGTCATGGAAGGCCACTTAGGAGATGACTTGGAAGGTGTGGGGGGAAGGATGAAGAGTCAGAGATCCAAAGAACTAGGGAGTAGAGGATGTCGAACATTCCAGGCAAAGGGAATAGCAAGTGCATAGACCCAAGTTATACAACAGTTTGACATCTTGTAAAAATAGAAAGGAGTCCTGTGGGGTTGAACATGTAAAGAACAACGAAGAGAGTTCCAAAAGATAACACTGCAGGGACAAGCAGAAGCCTGATCATGTGGGACAGCATAAGACATAGTAAGGATTTTACTCTGGGCTAATGGATTTGGACTTTGGAGCTCCAGAACTGTAAGAGAATAAATACGTGTTGTTTTAAGCCACCATGTTTGTAGTATTTGTTACAGCAGCCATAGGAAAGTAATACACGTGGGAAGAAGATTATCTGAGTTTACCCGTACTCCTAAACAGCTAAGAGAAACAGGACTGTTAAGGGATCAGTGCCACTTAATCCATAACATAGTGGATTCATCATCGAGTCAGTGTCCGGTGCTCAGCGCTGTATGTCTAAGAACTCATTCTCCTTGGTTCATTAGGCATCATCAGATTAAGGAGGACGAATACATACTAACTTAACTCACAAGAGAGAGCTATAAACCACAACACGTCAATTAATTGGCTTATTCATGGAAGTAGAAATACTAAATGGGTCAACTTAACTTAGATCCGCAGCTAAATGTTGCTTGATCTTGCTTGGGAATTGTAAAGCCAGAATGATGGCAACGGGCTCATCCTGATGCCTAACGTTACCAAATCTCATAGCCCGCTGCACTCATCTCCATGGGATGAGAACATTTACGTTGGTCAGGCGGGTCCCTCTCCTGATTATGTTGGGACATTCTGGCAAATTTTGACTTGTAGGCGCTACCTTTCTAGAGTCCTCAAAGATCATCATGACCCTATTTTGGTTAAGATTCCCTCCAATGGACCACAAAGATTAAATGTCAGTTTACCTCATCTCATGTAGTCTCACCAGGAACACATACTCTACCTCATCATTCACTCACTGATTCATTCAAGAAATATTATTCAGTACTTACTAAGTTCCAGACATTGTGCTAGGGTTTCAGACCCAAAGATAAGTAAGATAAAGGCCCTATTTTCTTATGGTGTTTTAGTGGATTAAAAGTTTCCGCGTATTTCTTCTGTAAATAGCTGATCTCATCCGTGTCTTGTGATTTCATGGATTCCATTTTTGCGGAATAACATTTCCTGACCCTCATTGCCAAAGTTAGGGATGGTCCAATTGAGGACCTGTAAAACAGTCAAATCAATTCAATGAAAAACCCTGTTATCTGGACAATTTTAGTCATGCCTTATTTTGACTGTTTTATCTAGGCATTAACATTTCACCAGTCTAGTGTGACAAAGGGCCTAACATTTAAACAATCTCAATGATGTTAACATTCTTACGAAACAGAGATGGTGGGGTCCACCTGTCCAATTTACAAGGAAGGGATTTGTGCACTGGGTGGTCCCTTCCAACTCCTAGTTTTACTCTATGATGATTCACATTGTCATTGAGTGCAACTTAATTTTCTCAAGCCCCAAACTCAAGACTATTAAAGAAATCATAAGGTCATAAGCATGCCATTCACTCTAGTTTACATAACCAATAAACCTCTGGTTATGGAGCTATAAGGGCTTTTCATCATCACTTCCATAGAAAGACCATGTTTGGTAAACGTCCCTTCTTGGTTTGTTGAAGTATAAATCAAGTTTGAAAGTTAATATAAACTGATACTAGTATAAACTGTGAAAGACTAGTGGAGGAGTGATTTTTCTGTGTGACCTAGAACAAGTCACTCACCTCTTGACCTCAGATTCCCTGTTTGTAAATGTTAGTTAAATTTTATGTTTTTAGTTTTCTCAGTTCTAAAATTCCATGATTCTTCGAGAATCTCTGGAAAATATCACCACAAAAAGTTAAAGTTCTTTTATTTATTTGTAAGGAATCAGATCCATTTTATGGAAACCCTTTAGAGAAATTCCATTTTGAGTAGTTTATCAAGGGGCCGTAACTCTACAGCAGATACTGTCCCTGCTCTTATGAAGCTAAGTGTTCAATGGAAGGGAGAGGCACCATTAAATACAGACTCACAAAACCCACAACGACTTTTATGAAACCACTTGTTAATTTCAATTTTATATTTACAAAAAGACAAAGAGAATAGGCAGTGGGGAGGCAGGAATGATGCCTGGTTCCCCCTCGCAGAGTGCAGAGTGCAGTGAGAGGCGACAGCCAGCAAGAATAGGTCAGACTGCCCTTCCCTGCCATTATTGATAACAGCAATGGACCAAAGGCTTCAGTTAACAAGGTCAGTCTGTCTGGGGAGAGTCGGACGATCTGTCCAGTCCATGTGCATGAGGAGGAAGGCACCCAAGTCAGTCTATTGAGGCCTTGGCTCTCTATAGGCTGGGGCCCTTCTCTTGGAATTTCTGGGACGCCCTCTCCAGGGCAAGTAGGGGCCACGGGGACAATACCGGGGAAAACCCCTATGGACCACAGGGGCCCGCTGCTGATAACAGGGTTGGGGGAAGGGGGGCCTAGGCGGCTGGGGACTAAACATAAAGTCACCATCGAAGGCAAATTCTGTCTGGGTAGATGGGAGAATATCTGAATGGAAATGGTTCAAGGAGAACTGATCCGATTGGAAAGGACGGTCTGAAGAAAAATCGGCATCTTGGGGACAGACAAGGAACGGGGGTGTCACCTGCTGAAGGGGGATGGGACGGGGTTTTGGGGGCAGGAGTGGGAACTGGGGTGGGCGGGGAGATGGCGTGGGGAGCAGGGGGCAGCACCCAGGCAGAGGCAAGGGTCGGTGCGGAGGAGGGAAGGCCGGTTGATCTCTGCAGGCCGGGAGCTGCCTCTCAAGTCTCCTGCCAGGTCCTCCCCTCGCGGGGCCATCCTTGATGCACTTGCCCACTGGGTCACGCTGGGGCAGCTCCACCCCCCAGGCGTCGGCCACGTGGGCCAGCAGAAGCTGGGAGAGATGCCGGTGCGCTCGCTCGTTCCAGTGCACCCCGTCGGGCTGCAGGTACTTCCCTGTGTGGCGGCGGAAGTGGAAGTGCAAGTCCAGCACATCGAAGCCGTGCTTTTGGGCCTCGACAGAGCTGTAGAAGTTGGCCTCAATCACGTTGGTTTTCAGTGTGGAGGCCGCGGGTCGGAGCTCCGGCGGGAGGAAGCCGCTATTGATGTTGTTACCCACGGGCATGGCCGTGTTCCAAACCAGGAGGCACGACTCGGGCAGCACCTGGCGCAGGCGCCCAAACAGGCTCTCCAGGTTCTGCAGGTAGTTCGGCCAGGAGTCCTCCCCGTACCTGGTGAGGTCCCAGAGACAGGAGTTCATGATGACCAGGTCCGGGTCGTGCTCACCCGAATGCAGCTCCTCCAGGATGGCTTCCAGGTAGTCGGAGTACACGCGCGTCAGGAAGTAGAAGCGCACCAGGTGCTGGCCGGAGCAGAACTGGCGCACCTCGCGGTAGTGGGTGCCGTTATGCATGCGGCCCTGCTTGCCCCCCTGCACCAGCTCGTCCTGCTCGAAGCTGTACTCTCCCTTGGCCTTGAGCTGGCTGAGTGTGAGCAGACGGTCCTTCTGCAGCAGGAGCACCAGGTCCTTGTACACGGCCCTCTGGACCGAGTCCCCCAGGATGACCACGAACTTGTTGTGAAGTAGCTGCCGTACTTCGGAGGCGAGCAGGTGGACCATGACGCCCAGGACGCGCCGCCTAGCTCCTTCCTTTCACTCGATGGCTCTGCGGATGGCTAGGACAGAAGGAGAGAGCATATGGGAAGGGTCCACCTCGGGCAGGACGGTTTGGGAGGGCCCGGGGACGGGGATGGAACTTTAGCCTGGGGCACCTGCAGGGGCGGGGCTCCGCCACCGTCAGCCCGGAAGGAAGGGAGCCTGGAGCCAGAAGCCCTGGTTGGCCTGCACGCAGTTTCTGCCTGAGACGTAACTCTGAACACCCAGGAAACCCAGGTTCTACCTGGCCGGGGGGTGGGGGTGGGGGCCCTGCCCTCCCGGGCTGGAGGTACAACCACCACAAGATACCCCACCACCGGCCTGGAGGCCGCCCAGAAGTCTGACAACTGGAGAATGGTTAGGCAAATTTTGCAGCTGTTAAATACTGAGGATTATATCAAGCAAGAACATGGAGAGTGTGATACATACTGTTAAGTTGAGGAAGTTACCATATGTGTGCCCCATTTCCCTGAAATGGTATAAAATAGATATGCATAGATCACACTGAAAGAAAATAGGCAAAAACCAGTTTTTAATGGGACAGTAGGATTATGGGTGACTTGCCTCCCCCTCCCCTTTTTGTAAATATACTTTATATAGTCTTAAATCAATTTTAATAACTGAAAAGGAATTTAATGAAATGCAACAGGCCGCAGAAAGGAAGAGCGCATATGCCAGGTATTATTAAAAACAGATTTCTTTTACAAGCGAGCAACTGTTTCTTATTGATGGGACTTGTAAGAAATAAATAAAATTGGAAATAATTCACGTGTGTTTCAGCTGTAATATTCTTAGTGTTTCATTTGAAGGAGATCAGAATATGCCACCCCCAAAGACGCTTTGGCATAAGAAATATTTTAGCTAAAGGCCACTGAGAATCAATAGATACAGGAAGAGTTCTCCGCCCTCCCACTATGAACCTAAAAGCAGGGCATAAATTTCCTTTTGAGGAAGGTGCCCCTTCCCCCAGCAAGGAGAGAAGAGCCGAGGAAGAAGACAGTGAATTGTCAACCCCGAGATGAGTCTGCATAAACAAACCTTACTAAAAGAGCCCTTATTTTCCATTAGTACCCCCATAAATCCCTTCCCCACAATTTATCATCCCTTGAAACTCATACCCTTTGTTCTTTGTTAAAATGGTATAGAAGCCCGGGCTTCCCTGGTGGCGCAGTGGTTGAGAGTCTGCCTGCCGATGCAGGGGACACGGGTTCGTGCCCCGGTCCGGGAAGATCCCACATGCCGCGGAGCGGCTGGGCCCGTGAGCCATGGCCGCTGAGCCTGCACGTCCGGAGCCTGTGCTCCGCAACGGGAGAGGCCACAGCAGTGAGAGGCCCGCGTAACAAAAAAACAAAAGAAAACCCCAAATAGTGTATAAGCCCAAGTTTCACCGCTTCTTTGAGTTTCATTCCTTTTCTGTGAACTTTTATGCACATAAATATTAACAAAAATTGTGTGCCTTTTCTCCTGTTAATCTATCTTTTGTTAGTTTTATTCACAGGGCCCCAGACACTGAACCTAAAAGTGTAGAGGAAAAGATTTTTCTTCCCCAGTTACACGGAATAAAACGTCAGAAGTTGTGAAACTTGTCTTCAGAACTTCAGATCGAGTTTATTTCAAGCTGCCATTTACAGCCATATCCACTAATGAATAAAAGGTGGAAACACACTAAAATACTACTGGCAAATCTCACATGGGGAGGAACATGACATCCACTTCACACACTTACACAGAAGCTGTTAAAATCTGCTGTGGCTTGCTATTCGCAGGCTCTCATGCATTAGTAAACATTTTAATAGGTGTAAATTACACATCTGGTTTTTTAAAGCTATACTATTTGTGGTTTTAAATGGGTATGAGTACAAAAATAAAAACATGAAGATGGATGGAGTACAAAAGTGCTCCACTAAGAGAACAGTTTGAAATATTGGCTTACATGAATCTTCATTTAAATGTTTTTGCTATCAGATAAAAAGCTTAAAACTAGGATTTTGCTCATTGTGGTACAACAAAATAAAACATAATTAAGCAAACTCCAGATCCCCTTGGGGCTCAGGCATGTTCACTAGTTTATATTCATTTATTCATCCAACTCACACTAAGCACTGACTAAATGCTCCACATGGAGCATATAAAAATGAATAAAACCTGGTCTCGCCCTTCAGGAGCAGATCACATATATTCATTGGTAACTGTAATAAAAAGTTGAAAGTGCTAAGTGCCATGAAGATAGAACGAGCAGGTGCGGTGGACTTTCAGGGGTCTTTGTGAACAGGATTACTCTACCCTAGACCCAAGTCTCCAAAGTGCAAAGTGAAGGGGAAAACCTTTCCCAGTGTTTTCAGGGCTCCCAAGCCACCCCAGCTATATGTGCCCTCTCTGGGCTGGACTCTTGTCATATTCTGTTCTAGTCCCCTAGAGCAGCAGTCCCCAACCTTTTTTGGCACCAGGGACCGGTTTCATGGACACAATTTTTCCATGGACGGGGCGAGGCTGGGGATATGGCACAGGCGGTAATGCGAGCAATGGGAAGCGACGGGGGGAGCAGCAGATGAAGCTTCGCTCACTCACCTGTCACTCATCTCCTGCTGTGTGGTCTGGTTCCTAACAGGCCTCGGACCTGTACCAGTCCACAGCCTGGGGGTTGTGGACCCCTGCCCTAGAGTAGAGGACATCATCCCCTTCCACTGGAGCTCCCTCCCCTAGGCTGGCAGATGTGATAACCCAGCGCTCTCTCCTTCAGTGGTACTGGGTTTACACGGCCCAGTGCATTCCTTCTCTGAGTATGAAGTCCCTAGATCTGAACTCACAATGTGAGTCAAATCCGCTACTTAAAAGCTGTGGAAAACGGACGCTCTTAAATATACTGGTGAAGAGCATTGCTTTCAGAGCCACACTATCTGGGCTTGAATCTCAGCTCTTCTTTTTGCTAGTCCTTTATCCCCGGGCAACTTATTTAGCCTTTCTCTGCCTTAATTTTCCTCATCTGTAAAATGGGACTTTTAGCACCCACTTCAGAGATTTGATCTGAAGATTAAATATAAAGTGGTTAGAACAATGTCCTGACAAATAGCATGAATGACTATTTCTAATAGTCATAATTATAATTATATATAATATAATATTATTATATAATATATTATATTATATATTATAATATATATTATATATAATTATAAATATTATAATCAATAATAATTCATTGAGCAAGTTTCAGAACACCGGGTTAATCACCTGTAAAAGGGGGTTACAATATTTGTGCCGTTTGTCTAGCAGAGTTCTGTGAAGATAAAATGAGAAGAAGCAAGTGAAAGATTTTGAATAAAGCAAAATTAACATTTATTGGACAGCTACCAGATGCCAAGTGCTTTGTAAATGTTATCTGATTTGTGAGAAGGTTCTTATTCTTTCCATGTTATAGGGAAGGATCTTCATGTGATGGCGCTAAGATTTAAAACTACTGATGGCAAAGCCTGTCCCTGTAGGAGACACCCCTTAAAGCAGAACCCCTGCAGGTGAGTCTGAATCCAAAAGCTTGGCTCACGTCAGGGAAATATTTGGGGGCAAGATGGGAGAAGAGTGTTTCAGTGTGCCTTTAAGCACAGGCAGGTAATCCTTTACTCTGCCTGCTAGGGAGAGGGGTCCATGCGTACTTAGGGGGTTGGGGGGTCAAGTGAGGATATAGATATATCTCATCCCATACCTTGAACTCAAGCAAGAGACATACAAAAATTAAAAGACCTGGATTTTAGAATAACCAAAACAAACTTCTACAGATTTCAGAGTCTCACAGTGTTTGAGAAATTCTGGCTGCCCTATATCCTGACCAGTGAACCTAATCCACCCAGATGGTGTTCCAAGGGCTTGGAGCCAAAACTGGGCAAAAATGCCTGCCTAAGAATTTCTTATTGTTCTTCTGCAATGCAACATGCAGATTGGACTGTAGGCAAGAAGGGAGAGGGAAATGACTGGAAAGAAGCATTCCAGTTAGAAGCTGAAACTGAAAGGAAATTCATGAAATTCTTGATAAACTTCCTGTCACAACAGAATTAACAAATCAGACATCCTCAGGACTATAACTGTGGGAAAAAAAAATCATTTAAAAACTAAGATGCCAAGCATTAAAAACAAAACCTAATAAAAACAAAGTGATTTTTTTCAGAGGTGTGAGTGAAGAATAATTTGGAGAGCTGAATCTTCTCTGGTCTGGAAAAAAAAAAAAAAGTTGGTAAGTTCCATTTTCAAAGCTTTTATTTATAAAAATGAAACAAAAAAGGGATTTGAAAACAGTCAGATCAGTGATCTTTTTGGCTTAAGAGTTTTTCTTTGCTTCAAATTTGCAAAACTTATTAGTTTTGGTAGCTATTTTATAGATCAACTGACGCATTCATTCATTCATTAAGGAATTCATTGAGAACTAGATATTGTGCTAGGTGCAAGGAGTAGGTATAAAAAGGCAGTCTCTTCTCTCAAGAGGAGGGGTAAGAAAATGGACACATACAAATATCAAAGGAGCTAACAGCTAGAACTGATGTATGTAAATGACATATCAAAGCCAGTAGGAAGAGTCCAAGGGGAGGGAGGAGACAGGCGGATGATCCAAGGCAATCTGTGATTCCAGCCTCAAATTAAAATCGATTTTTAAAAGAGTTTTATGATGATTCCTTAAATTATAAGTAGTTCCATGTTTTTCTGTTTTCAAAGTAAAATTTGGGCTTTGGCTAAAGCTCTGACAGAAATATACATTAATAATGGCTACTACTATAATAAATTACGTTTAGGCATCTTGCTTAGATTTCCATTTGGGGCTAATTGCTTTTTTAATAGCTTCATAAACCGTCACTTGTAAATCACTGACTATTGCTTTATAACTATCACAAACCAAACACATAGCATTGTTCTTCATTAATCAATGTGTTGTAGAAATTAGGTTCGTTTTTTTCTTTTCCTAATATCTTTAGTCAAAGGAAGAGTGGCAAAGATATAGAGGCCAGTTACTGTGGAGACCCTGCAAAGAAGTCTTAAATCACAGAGGTAATCACTAACAATTAGGACATTGTTCTGATTAGTTGTAGGAAGTACTTCTAACTAGTTTAGAAGTTTCTTGCATATGACTAACCGTCTTAATGCAACACTGTATTAGGAATATAAATACTTTATTTCCTTCTAACTGCATTTTTGGTGATCAGATCTATGTTTGAACTATCCAAGATCCCCTTAAACGTTAATGGATTAGATGTTACAAATAAGAAAATGATTTTTCGTGAACTCACCTATACAGCTTACCAGTTCTCGGTGTTTGTTTAGTATTCTACGTGGAATTTAAACTGGTCAAAAATTAAATTGCGTATCATGTAAAGTTTCCAAAGAAAAGAGAAAAGCAAAAGATTCAAACTTCTCTTTAGGAAAGCAAACTTCTCTTTTCCGCAGATGGGGATTCTCAAGAGATTGATCTTTCGATTTGGGGCAAGTCAGTTAACATTCTACTCCTCTGTAAACACAAAAAATGGGAAATAGTGCAGGCCTCAGCTCTGCAGCCCATTCATTCAGTAAAAATTTAGAAAACACTGTGTATACCTGGGGCTGTGACAGGTGTCATTCTGCAAGTTTGGCTCCCATCCCGCAACAACTCTCATGGTTTCTCTACCCCATCCCAACACATATGTCATATGGCCTATATATCTCACTTGGTTATTCAGTTAGTTCTTATACACCACAGCTAAAATCTCAGAAACATGTGGCATAAATGGAAAATTGAATTTAGATTAATGATCTTCGAACATTTAGATTAATGTAACCACAAGTTTTCCTTGTGGAGGCAGGAATCACTGTGTACATAATTCCCTTTGTATCCGTACCATCCTCACCAGGCCACAATCTTAATTTGGGATTCTTTTGTAACAAAGTATCAGCAGAAGAATTTCACACATTTGAAGAATTTGAAAATTACCAAGTTTAAAAATCCTTAAGGCAGCATATTTTCCCCATAGTAATAGTCCAATATAAAAATTTCTTATGGATTATACAAAGAAACGCAGGGGACATCCTTTATGAAAGAAGTGGGGGTTCATAATACCTGATATGCAGGTAACTTCTATAAAAACAAAGATAAACTATGGAGCCTTTATCCAAAGAGCCCCATTAAAAAAAAACCAACCAACCAAACAAACAAAAACCTTGTGTTTTACCAAAGGACCTCCTAAAGTAAAAAAATCAAAGCAATTCGTATAAACAAAATATGATTTCAATCACGTACAGCCTATGACGAACTTCCACATTCTGGTCTCGAACCATTATTTAAACTACACTTGTGGGAATTCCCTGGCCGTCCAGTGGTTAGGACTCCAAGCTCTCACTGCCAAGGGCAGGGTTCGGTCCCTGCTCGGGGAACTACAAAATCCCAAAAGCCACGTGGTGAGGCCAAACACAACAAAAAAACCCTACATTTGCTAACTCCCTACCTGTTACTCCTCTAACAGGAATGAAAGATACTGGAAGGCAGTGACCTGGCTTTCACTTCGAGGAGACGACATAGTCAGATGTGGCGTCTGGCCTTGAACAGCCGTGCGCTCTTGCCTGCCCACTGCCCCGAGCCACGGTTTTTTTCTGGTGTCAAACAGGGGTAATATCCCCCATGTCACTCAATAATAGTGAAGATGAAAAGAGATCAAGGTCAGCGTCCATCAGAGGTCTAGGCCAGTGCCGACGTGCATTAGGCACCTTTAAACCCCCCAGCACAGCAACCCCTCCCTGTGGGAAGAATGCTGAGCCGGCAGAAGGCAGCTCGCTCTGGTTGCCTCCCTCAAACCCACAGCTCCCCGTTCCTCCCTTCCAAAGGGGCAGAGCTGTACCTCCTCAGGTGTAAAGGTGATCCCTCAGCTCAGGTGGCTGGTCCTCCTACATCCTCAGGCACTTTGCTCCAGGAGGTCCCCCGGAGAGGGGAGAATGATGCTTTCTGTGTTTCGTTCAATCTCCTGGGGCTGACTCCTTTCTTTAAACCTTAAACACATTCTAGTTTCTTGCTTTAAAAAAGAAAGGAAACGTCTTTGACTCCACCTCCAAGACAGTCCTATCTTTTGCTTCCCCTTCAAGGCCACTTCTTGCAAAGTTGTTTGAACTGGCTGCGTCTGGGTCCTCACCTCCCACTCACTCCTCCTTTTACTTGATTCTGGCTTCCAACTGCACCAAAGCGAAACGTTTGTCAGTAAATCCCCAGCGATTTCCTTGTTGCTCCTTTCAGCGACTACTTCTCTGTCGTTATCACATCTGTAGCATTCCTAGCTCCTTGGGGCTGGGGCACCGATGGTGACTCCCTTCCACGACTCTGCTGGAGACTCTGACACCCTGGTCTCCTGTCTCACCTCCCCCGGTATCCTGTGTGAGTTTCTCTTCCTCTGGCCATCCCCAGATGTCGGTCTTTCTCAAGGCCCACTCATTGGCTCCTTTCTTCTTTTCTTCAACATTCTTTCCTTTGGATTCATCCACGCTCTTGGCGTCCATCCGTAAGGTGAACACACACTCCTAATTGCCCCAGCTTTTCTGGTTTACGTCTGCTTTCCCAGCGTAATCGTTAATAGCGACCCTCCCCCTAAATGTCCCATTTGGGAAGGAAACAAATGATACAGTCCCCATATCAATTACTATTTGTATGCAGATGACTCCGAATTGAGGCCATAAAGCACAGAGGCTGAGGGGGTGGGCCCTCGAGTCAGCCCTCTGGGTTTATATCCTGCTCCACCACTTACTAGCCTCTGAGACCCTGGGTAGAGTAACACTTCAGAATTTTGACCTGTAAAACAGGAAGACTACTATAGATTTCTTAAGAAGTGAGGGTTAAATGAACACATGTAAAGTCCTTAACATGAGGTCTACCATATTTTTAAGTGCTCAATAAATTTAGCTAGCCCAAGCTTGTCTCCTGAGTGCCTGACATCTTCTGGTGAGTAGAATAAGGTGAGTTCAGGTGAGTTCCAAGTGGGGGGGGGGGGCAAGGAGTGACTTAGTCTGCGTGACTTAGTGACTTAGACTTACCACTTCTAAATTCTCTGGATGCCATTATCCTCCCATCAAACTGTGGCTGAATTCCTAACATAATTCTCTTGTGACCTTTGAACAATCTTCCTAAAGGTAAATATCGATCATCCGTGGGAACGATGGCATATTTTGCTGTGCATTTTCAGAGAACTGCTCTATAATTTATGCTTGCAACACTGGCTGGGGATAACTAGGTGGAAACAAACTGCTTCTAAAACGCTTGGGTCAAGTCATTTTTATTTTTCATGACTGTGGCCGTTGTCACTGTTCGTAAAACATCAAAATCCTTCAGTGAGAGCCTGGATATAGACCGGTTCAACTATTTCTTGGCAATAAAAAAATAAGATGTAATTTTTGAAAATACGCTTTAGGGAGGAGAACGTTGCAATATATTTTAGGAGGCTGAGCGCAGTAATCAATTTCACCTCTGTTTTAGATTTTACGGTTAAATTTTCTACTTCCCAGACATTTCTCTTAATCCTTAAGGAAGTGTGTCTTATTTTGATGGAAATACTCTCTAAAATGGGAGAGTTTTTATCGTATACGTGTTTTCTCATATTCCTCAATTTCATATCTTCACTTTCATCTGATACGCTAGCATAACTACAACATTTTGCATTTATAAACTTTATTTTTTAACCTAGGGTATGATCATTCCTTCTGTGCATCTCTCCAAAGCCTGTGGATGAATTATAGAGCTTGCGTATACCCAGAGGGCTTTTTCTTACCTCTTCATGTTTGCTCCATGAGTCAGCATTGAGCGTTCCCTAACCCCTTCTCCTTTTGAAATTCTGTTCCTTCTTTAAGACCCAGTTTAGAGTACAATTCTGTCTGAGAGCCTTTCCTAGTTTCCCAGACAGAAAAATCTCCCCTTCCTCTGACAGTTGCCTCTATTTAGCACTTGGTTCTGTTTTGTTCTATAATTACCTGTCCATGTGTATTTCTACCCCAGTACATCCCAGTCCTGGGTGGCAGAAATAGGTCTCACCCATCTTTGTACCCCTCATGGACCAATGGTTATTATCCATTGAGCATTTACCCTGTGCAAGGCCTATTCTATTCTCATGACCTAGTGAAGTAGAAACTATTATTATCTCCATTTTATGGGTGAGTAAAGTGAGGCTTGGAGAAGTTATGTCAATCATCCAGGGTTGTACAGCTAGTAAGAAGAGGCAGCACCTGTCCCTTATGGACAGTGAATCTACTGATGGATTAGATTAGCTTAAGATTTTGTTTTGCTTCTTTAGGAGGACATATGGCTCCAGGGCCCAGGCTTTTAACCTCAGCTATACAGATTTATTGAAATCAAGAGGAAAAAATAATCTTACCTAGGAAAAAAATTTGCATGTAATTTTCCTTTTTATTCTCTGTCGTAAAACAAAACAAAGCAATGCCGTGTGCACAGCTTTCAATTCTTCCATGTGAAAACAAGGCGGTTATGAAATCAACCTAGTTGTTTCCGTCACCGATAGTCAGCTCTTCTTCTGAGTGGGTCAGTGGGAAAGTCAGTGCTGCCCTAAAGCTACATCAATGTTTCAAACTTTTCTATTCTTACGTTGCCTACTCTAGATTCTAACTACTCTAGGTTCAATGGCTGAGTAAAAGTTTCCATGACTGAAAAGAGTGTGGGTGCTGGTGCTAATAATGACTAAACTGCTTTCAACTGATTAACAGGTTGGATCCTGAAAATTCTGTCTTCAGGAATGGCCACAAAAGCCCATTTAACCAGCCATGCGAACCCTACGCTGAGTCAGCAGGCGGAGGGCTTCTGCCACTGCCGGTGCTGACTTTATCTCTGTGTGTCCAACCTCGAAATGGAAGAAACGGCCCCTATGTTTCTCTAGGGAGATTGCCCAGAAGAGCTTTTAAAATGAATATTATTTTATTATTGCTGTGGGTATTATTATTAATATTACATAGTATTGAGATACTAGGTGCGATAGTGTTTCAATGGCGAACAACGCTCTTGAATGGAAAAATAGGATTCTCAGAGCCAGTCTCTGTCTGCCCTGCTGCCTAGCACCTCTCTTTGGTAGGGGGATCTGGAAGCCCTGGGTTCTCACTGCTTTCCGTGTACATCTCTCCAGTTTCTTGTTTTTTTAATCTTTATGTTTTTCTGGGCCATGAAAAGGTTTTGTTCTTACTTTCAGAAAGCATTTTTTTGAATTTTATTTTTTACTGGGGTATAGTTGTTTTACAATGTTGTGTAACTTTCTACTGCATAGCGAAGTGGAGTTCCCTGTGCTATACAGCAGGTTCTTATTAGTTATCTATTTTATACGTATTAGTGTATGTATGTCAAAGATTTCCCCAGTTTCAAGCCCAAGGCTGGGAACAGGAGGAGGGATGAAGTGCCGGAGAGGAGGGGGCTGAGGAAATGAGAATCTAGGCTGGAGAACTGAAGGCACCGGCTCACTTCTGACACCAGGCCTTTCCCAAGTCGTGCTTTCCTCCCTTGAGACCTGAGTTGGGACCGAAGAGTTTCTTCCTGCCACATGCTCAGGAGAGCTCTCAGCTTCTCCCTTATCCCTCAGTAACAAAACTAAGCTAACAGCACTGCCTACCTCAGGGTTGATTGTGGAAATGAAAGGAAATGCTCTGTAAACTCCACGATGTTAATTGTTGTTATTCAGAGTCAGCTCAGCAATCTGGGGGATGGGATTTAGCAGTTAAGGGAGCTTTCCAATGAAATCTAGTCTTTAGCTTATTATTTACTAAGTTAACTTGTTACTTAGTCACGTTATTTAGTACCCACTCCGACAGTATGTTCAGTATTTATTCCTCTTAAGACCCGTATGAAATTGGTGCTTTATTCTCTCCATTTTACACGTTCGAAAATTACAAGATTGAGTCATCGCCCAAGGTCATCCATTTTATAAAAGGTGGATCTGGGAGTCATAACTGATGCCAAGCCGTTGTGGTCAACCACAACGTACAAGATGACACAGACAATAGACGTGTCACCGCCTTTCTCCAGTTCACAGCTGGCTGTTTCTGCACTGTACGCTTTTAGAGATTTAGTAGCTTATCAGTCACAAATCCTTATTACAAAATAATATTACAATAATAATGGTTGTCTCTCTAGGGCTCTTCAGTTAAGTGGGGGTACGGTGGACTGGGCTAGGATGGTGACTTCTTCCTATACAAAGTGCCCAAGAAACGAGGATCCCGAAAAAGGCTGGTCAGAAATGCAGAATTAATGCTTAAAATAAAATGGAAAAACTGGAAAGTACTTACTCATTAAAGTAACTGGTGATTAAAAAATGTGCCTCTCAGTTGATTCTAGTTCTTTTCCTAGACAGACTCCTTTCTCAGCTGGAGGTTGACGTGTCAGGTTGGAGAGCCCAGAGCCTGGGCTACAAGGCAGATAAGTTCACCTCTGGGTGCTGCTCCGTTTGTGAGCCAGCGTCTGGGGAGAAGAGGCCATTTCTGGAGGCATCTGGGGCAAATGACACGAGACAGCATTTACTTTCTTGCATTACGAAGTGGAAGACTAATGACCGAAGCTTTAAGAACTGGGCAAATACGAAAACACAAAGCGGTAAGTAAATCAAAATACAGCATCTTCCTGGAATTTGGCTCTGAGCTAGTTTTCATGTCACATTTCTCAGTAATTTGGGTGTAATGCGTATTGACTCTTGCCTGGTTTCGTTCTAACAATTCAGACCTTGGGCCCTTGTTACCCTTACTTGTGTGGTTTGTTCACAGCTGGGAAAGCTATTAGAGGGGGGGAAGGAAGGAGAGACAGCGAGGGGCCGGGAGGAAGTGAGGAGAGAGACACAGGAAATGATGAGAGGAAGATTGCTCCCTTTTCTAATCAGTTTTTTAAAGTCATAATCTTGCACTTTTGTGTGGGGCATTACAGTTTACAAACCACTTTCAGATCGCTTCCCTTGCTCCTCCCACGCACTGTGGGCGGAAGAATAGACCATTACACAGCTGCAGAAGGCAAGGGGCCTCAGCCACAGGCCTCAGGTAAACACAGAAAGTGGCAGAGCCAGGACGCCTTCTCTCCCGCTGCATTTGAAACCAGCAGGTGGCGGAGGGGGAAAAGGGAAGTGGTCCTCTGATCGATTAGATAAGCTCAGAGCTTTGTTTTGTTTTGGAAGGACCTGATTTGGAAGAGGAGGAAAATCATATCACATCCCCTACAGATACCAAGACAAAAGGGACGGAGGAAATAAATCATAAAAAAAGAGAAAATGAAGTTTTAAAAGTTCTCCCCAAACGGCGAACCCTCTAGAGGTGTGTCAAACATTTTAGGATAGAATGTGTCTCCACTACATTAAATGGTATAAAATACCTAATGAACAAGAGTAACAGATTCCAAAATGGTCCTGAAATACATGCCCTTCATGCCTACATGGTTTTTGTATTTAATGCTATGTTTTAGGTAAACTGGCCGATAAAGCAACGCAGTTGTCTTTTTTTGAAAAATACCAGCTTACTTCACTGACTGCTCAATGTATGGCTTAAAAATTAATCCTACACATTACCCATTGTTTTGATCCTCTTATCTATAGCCACAAATCAAATTATTTCACAGTTTTTCCATGAGTTTTAATACAATCATTATTGTGTCTCAAGGCAGGGCTGCATCTAGAACCCAGCTGATAACTTTAGTATTTTAAAATTCAGAGTAATCTATGACATAATTTGAAAACTTGCCATTATTTGATTCTTGCGATTCTATAAATGAGTTGCAGATCTTTCCAGTTCTGTAAATTCCAGCTAGTGTGTACTTTGTGAGAATAAAAGAACAATTTAGAGGATGACTAAAATTCACATAATTATCCTAAGACCAGAGAATAGAGGAGCTGTAATAATGCAAATGATAATCTTGCCTGTACTCTTTAAATTTAAAATGAATATTTTTGAGACCAAGCAACAGATTTTCCAACGATTTTCTTACTTCCAAGAACTTATTATGATACATGGAGACAGTTATGATTGCTATCCTGGCCCCATTTCATGTTCCGTAGCTCAGTGAGCTGCCTTTCTCATCCACCAAACCTGGCTTTTTCCTAAAAAATAATGAGAACTACCCATGTATAATGTTTTACACTTAGAATGTGCTATCTCGCAACAGATCCCAGTACATAAAGTAAGCCAAGCTCTAATTATTATCTTCACTTTGTAGATGGTGAAACTGAGGTCCTGGGAGAGCTTAAGTGACTTAAATCCCCTCGGTGATCAGCATAGGATGGAGTATATCCGTCTGCAGGGAGTCATCGTCGCTGCCCTCTGGGGGCTTGGAGAGTTGGGGGGCGGGGAAGGCCACACAGGGCACACTGCCCTCATTGTGATTCTTACATTTTTCTTATTTCTAGAAACTATTTAATGCACATGGCACAAAACTTCAGAAGGTACAACTGGTATATGAGAGAGAAGTAAGTCCCCCTCCCTTTCTTGTTCCCTAATCCGTCAGTTTTCTTTCTAGAAACAATACTGTCATCAGCTTCTTGTCTATTCTACCAGAAATATTCTATACAGATATTCTATATCTCTCTGAAATATTTTATTCTCTTTCTTCTTTCTGAAAGAGTCAACTTCCCTTTGCACTGAAGGCAGTTGTTAGGAAAGAATATGAGCATCACTTAGAACCAATGTTAAACTGCAGAAACTGATCTTTGGTAAACTGATCACCCAGAATGTTCCAAACATTCAAATGTTTTCAAAAAACTCAAGACTCACAACAGCCTGTAAAAGGAGGTGGGCTGCTGTCCCTGTGGCGTGCTATCCCATCTGGGGATCACTCAGAAACTCTGATCTTTTTTTTTTGTTTTTTTGCAGTACGCGGGCCTCTCACTGTTGTGGCCTCTCCCATTGCGGAGCACAGGCTCCGGACGCGCAGGCTCAGCGGCCAGGGCTCACGGGCCCAGCCGCTCCGCGGCAGGTGGGATCTTCCCGGACCGGGGCACGAACCCGTGTCCCCTGCATCGGCAGGCGGACTCTCAACCACTGCGCCACCAGGGAAGCCCCCAGAAACCCTGATCTTGATTTGTGATTTGGTGACTGCACGTCTGTTGACAGTGAGGATTGGAGCCAGAGCTATAATGCTGTGAAATAAAGTGAACTGTCAGATCACTGGCTTTGGGGCCAAACTTGGGTTTGAAACCTGATTCTGTCACTTGTAGCTGCATGTCTTTGGTAGTCAATTAACTCCTCTGTGACTCTGATTTTCTCATCTGTGAAACAGGGATAGAAATAAGCACTACAGAGATGCAAAGATTAAACGAGAAAAACAGACAAGAACCAGGTACACGGTGGTGTATAATAAAATATATCTATATCATTAACCATGGCTCATTTATTCTTTCACTCATTCATTCAAAATAATCGTGGTAGGCACTATTAGAGGTGCTAGGGATATCGCTGTGAATAACATGGAAAAAAAAAAAAAAACACCCTGCCCTTATATAGTTGACATTTGGGCTGAGGGGAAGCAGACAATTAAAAAGTAAGTAGAATAATATGTTATATAAAAGAAAAGAGGAACATGATTGCTGCATGGGGAGGACGTAGGGACTGTGGGTTGGAATTTTAAATGGTGTGGCGACAGGGTTCATAACACTGTACCCTAGAATACAGCACCTCAACATACTAAATATTTTAAGCTGAAAGAATGTGAGAAACAGCAGGTACTGGAAGGACTCTCTGATGCCCCCTGAAGCAGGTCCTAAGACCCTGTGTGGGAGGGGCCCTCGCTATACTCATAAGAAAGGAGCATCCTTATCTCTGAAGACAAAGGGACTCAGAGGAATTCCAACAAACTGACCTTGTTAAGTTCCCTCTGTTCTCCGCCCTTAGCTCTTACCCTTTGTCCTATCAACCTTCATCAAACCCAGTGTGAAAACACTCAGGCTGAACCTTCCTTTAGGTCTTCATTTCCTTTGGAAGGCTACTTTATAGCTTTTCTCCTGTTAATCTGTCTTTTGTTACAGAGACCCAGCTGAGAACCAGAAGACAGAAGGGACCAGCAGTATCCAGAGAGAGGTAAGGGAGCAAATCACGTGGAAATCTGTGGGGAGAAAGCTCCAAGCAGAGAGAACAAGTAGGCGAGCGTGACTAGACTGAGTGAACAAGGGAGGGGGACACGGGAGACACACTCAGGGAAGAAGGGAGGCAGATCAAGGTCATTGAAAGGACTTGGGCTTTTATTTGGGGAGCTGTTGTGCAGGGTTTGAGCAGAAAATCAACACCACTTTAGTCTAGACTGTCTAGGGTAAGAGGGGAAGGAGGGGGACCAATTAGGAGGTTACTGAGTAAGGCAGGAGTTGAGCCTTAAGCCGGAATGACATTAGCCAAGGAATGAGAAAGCGTCAGATTCTGGATATATTTTGAAAGTAGAGGTGGTAGGATTTGCCTGTGGAGATTAGATGGGGTGTGAGAAAAGGAGGGAAGACAACGGCTAGCTCCATGGCTCTTGGCCTGAGCAACAGGAGGGATGAAGTTACTGGATGAAGTTACTGAGATGGAGAAACTTTGGGAGAAACAGGTTTGGGGGTGGAGGGCTTGTTCTGTTTGAGATTCCTTTTATGCCTCCATAGTCATTTGTGGAATGGGGATCTGGAGCTGAGGGGAGAGGACCAGGCTGGAGATAGCAGTTTGGTTTGGGTTTGGATGCTGTTGCCAATGGAGACGGTGAAGCCAGAGAAGAAAAGCTGTCTGAGAATTGAGCCCTGGGGCGCTCCACGCCTGGGAGGTCAGGAAGAGGAGAAGGAACATGGAAAGAGACTGAGAAGGAAGAGTTGGTGAAGCAGGAAGAAGAATGTGCGAGGTCCCAGGAGCCAAGGGAAAAACACGTGTGTCGAGGGAGGATTCCAAGGAGGGATGGTCTGAGTCAGAGATAGCTGATAAGTCGAGTGGGATGTTTGGCCATTGGCAGAACATTGGGAACCTAGACAGAGTGGTGGGGAAAACTGCAGGTTAGAGTGGTTAAGAGACAATGGGAGGAGAATTGGAGGCAGTGCCCCCGCCTCGAGAGGAGTTTTACTCTAAAGGGAAGCCAAGAGAGAGAAGTCAGCTGGAGGGGAAGTGGTGATAAGAGAGTTTTTGTTTCGTTTAAGATGGGGAACAATGGTAGCGTGTTTGGATGCTTACAGGAATGATTCAGTAAACAGGGGAAAACAGATGCTGCAGGAGGAATGGGGAGAATTCTGGAGCCATGCCCTTGAGTTGGCGAAAGGGATGGGCTCTAGTGCCCAGGTGGAGGGCTTGGCCTTGGGTGGGAGCGTGGACAGTTCAACCAGAGAAACGCCAGGGAAGACGCACGATGTGGAGGTGACAGCTGGCTGGGGTTTTCCTGATTGCTCTTTTCTCAGTGAAATAGGCAGCAAGGTCCAGGTCACCAGTTGAGAGTGAACCTGGGGAAGGTGGGATTAGAGGTTTGAGGATGGAGAAGAAGGTATGAAATAGGTGTCTGGGGGATCAGGAGGCTGCCATTACTCAACAGTACGGAGGCCCACCTAAGGCTGGGAGCCCTTATTTCGACTGAGGATGCCCAGCAGGGGTGGTTGTTTTTCTCTAGTCTGTTTTCAGCCATGTGGGTGCAGGTGCAGAGTGGGCAAGAATGGTATTTAGTCGGATTGCGGTTTTGCCTTTCAGTTTCTATTTACGTTAATGTGCCATTAGAATTTTATAATTTATTTTAAATCATGATTTATTTAAAAGCAAACTCACAGAAGTGAAATATAATTTAGTGGAAAAGTATCCTGAATATAAGGGCAGAAATGATGGTTCCTTTAATATTAACAACTTTTTAATAGTTCCAGCCACAGATTAATTTAGACTTATCTTTCTATGAGCCATTATCATTATAGCCACATTTTCTATTTTAAGGAACACTTATTTTTCTTATCTTCTTGGAACTGAGTGTTTCAAGCAGGCCAGAAATCAGCCCACTAAATATTTACTTATAAATGAACTTATTTCAGCCAGCTGGTGTGTGTTTGTGTTCAAATCAATGCCTGGTTACCCTATAAAGAGGACCAAATTTGGCAAATCACAAAAAATATGTGTTTTCTTTGCTTGTATGACTTGAAACAGTATGTATTTTTGATCATTTCTCTTCAAAGCATTTGCATTTAGCACTTTCAAGCACATATGAATAATTTGTTTCTTTGGGGGCACAAAGTCTTCTATGAGAATATATTAAGAATTTTGAGGGCTTCCCTGGTGGCGCAATGCTTAAGAATCCACCTGCCAATGCAGGGGACACGGGTTCAAGCCCTGGTCTGGGAAGATCCCACATGCCGCAGAGCAGCGAAGCCTGTGCGCCACAACTACTGAGCCCACGCTCCACAACTACTGAAACCTGTGCGCCTAGAGGCCGTGCTCCGCAACAAGAGAGGCCACCGCAGTGAGAATCCTGCACACCACAACGAAGAGTAGCCCCTGCTCGCCGCAGCTAGAGAAAGCCCGTGCACAGCAAAAAAGACCCAATGCAGCCAAAAGTAAATAAAAAATACATAAATAAAAAGAAAAAAGTTTTTAAAAAAAAGAACTTTGAGACTGGATCAGAACTTCTCATGAGCTGAATTTAGTAACTGGACTCAATTCTGCACTAATTCAGTATATGCAAACTTCTGTGTTGTAGAGGAACAAGGCTAGAGTTGCTAGAGTTTGGGAGGTTACAGGCTGGCAAGAGCCCAGGTCGTGGTTTCACCAGGATGGATGGAATGAGAGGAACGGAATTTATTTATTTGTTTATTTATTAAATTTTTTTAACATCTTTATTGGAGTATAATTGCTTTACAATGGTGTGTTAGTTTCTGCTTTATAACAAAGTGAATCAGCTATATATATACATATATCCGCATATCTCCTCCCTCTTGCCTCTCCCTCCCACCCTCCCTATCCCACCCCTCTAGGGGGTCACAAAGCACCGAGCTGATCTCCCTGTGCTATGCGTCTTCTTCCCACTATCTATCTATTTGACATTTGGTAGTGTATATATGTCCACGCCACTCTCTCACTTCGTCCCAGCTTACCCTTCCCCCTCCCCGTGTCCTCAAGTCCATTCTCTACGTCTGCGTCTTTATTCCTGTCCTGCCCCTAGGTTCATCAGAACTACTTTTTTTTTCTTTTCTTTTTTTTTAGATTCCATATATATGTGTTAGCATACAGTATTTGTTTTTCTCTTTCTGACTTACTTCACTCTGTATGACTGACTCTAGGTCCATCCACTTCACTACAAATAACTCAATTTCGGAGGAACGGAATTTATAGAGACCTCATTCTGTCAGGATTGCTTTAACTTTTCTGCAAACTTTCTTAGAATTTTTATGTTTCATGTGACTTCCCTATTCTGCTCCAGTGTAGCTTCATGGTTCCGAGCATGGCCTTTGCAGGCAGAAGAAATGAGTTCAGAGTCCGAAGTTTGTAATGCACAAGCTGAGTGACTTTGGGAAAGTTACTTAAGCTCTCTGGTCCAATTCCACTTGTGGAGATTGAACAGGCCAAATGCTAAGCAGAGTGCTTGGCACTTGGTCAATGTTCAATTTATTCTAGGAGTTGGTATACATACATCCATGCTTTAGTAATATAAAATAATTACTAAATTATCTTAGTAATTTAGCAGTATAAAAATAGACTTTCAATGGCTAACTACTGAGCTTGAACCAAGAACCAGGCCTCCTAAATCTTGGTCCCATAGTCCCAGAGCCACGGTTCATGAATTTCAGGAAAATCAGGAAAAATAAAAGCTTGTGAACCTTTTTCACAAAGAGTAATTTAATACCCTAGGAGAATAGGGCCCTGAATTATTTAGCAATGTCCCTCACCTCTAAATAATATTACATTTTATTAGAAGACTCCAGACTACTGGCTTAGTTTTCTGATTCCAGTCTCTCTCTCTCTCTCTTATTACCATCTTAACCATTTGCAAGCGTGCAGTTCAGCACTGCTAAGTATATTCGCACTATTGTGAAACAGACCATTTCATCTTACAAATCTGAAAAACTCTACCCATTAAACAAGAACTCTCCTTTTGCTGGTCTCCACACCCCCTGGGAACCACCATTCTACTTTTCTGTTCCTGTGAATTTGGCTGCTATAGACACCTCACAGAAGTGGAATCACAAGTATTTGTCTTTTTGTGTCTGGCTCATTTCACTTAATATAATGTTCCCAAGGTTCATCCATGTTGTTGTAGGTGACAGGATTTCCTTCTTTTTTCAGGCTGAATAACATCGAACATCCAGTTCTCTAAAATTCACCTGCTCACCATATCTGTAAGAACACAGCTTTGTCCAACCCCAGGCCAGTGCTCGAAGACACTCTTTTTGAGATGTTTTATGTTAAGGGTCAGTTGACTTAGTTATTTATTAGTGACAACAAATTTCCTATACATAATCCATGTTGGCATAAACTATGCAAGCAAACAGGCTCCATCCTAGACCTGCAAAACGCTGGGAGCATCATTTTTCTCTCACCAAGAAAAGCTGGCAAAGAATCTCCCTTTACCTTTTACATTCATGATCTGTGTTTGAAAATCTTCTCTTTAAAATGCCTTTTACTTTTCAACTTGTCATATTGGAGGGGGCTATTCACAACACTGTCAGTTTTTAAAAATATGGGTATTTTGGGAATGTAAGCTGATGCAGCCACTACAGAAAACAGTATGGAGGGTTCTTAAAAAACTAAAAATAGAGCTACCATATGATCCAGCAATCCCACTCCTGGGCATATATCTGGACAAAACTATAATTCAAAAAGATACAAGAACCCGAATGTTCATAGTAGCACTATTCACAATAGCCAAGACATGGAAACAACCTAAATGTCCATCGACAGATGAATGGATAAAGAAGATGTCGTACATGTGTACAATGGAATATTACTCAGCCATAAAAAAGAATGAAATAATGCCATTTGCAGCAACATGGGTGGACCTAGAGATTATCATACTAAGTGAAATAAGTCAGACAAAGACAAATATCATATATCATTTATATGTGGAATCTAAAATATGACACAAATGAACTTATCTATTAAATAGAAACAGATTCACAGACATAGAGAGCAGACTTGTGGTTGCAGGGGGGAGGGAGGGAGGGGGAGGGATGGATTGGGAGTTTGGGGTTAGCAGATGCAACTATTATATATAAAATGGAAAAACAGGGCTTCCCTGGTGGCGCAGTGGTTGAGAGTCCGCCTGCCGATGCAGGGGACACGGGTTCGTGCCCCGGTCCAGGAAGATCCCACATGCCGCGGGGCGGCTAGGCCCGTGAGCCATGGCCGCTGAGCCTGCGCTTCCGGAGCCTGTGCTCCGCAACGGGAGAGGCCGCAACAGTGAGAGGCCCGCGTACCGCAAAAAAAAAAAAAAAAAGTTCCCAGTCAGGGAGAAACACAGAAGCAGATGATTGTAATTCAATATTGGAAGTGAAGTTACAGCCTTATGTTAGGGCATCACTTCTATCACTGAAAAAGGATTTGAAAAATCTTACTGAAGATATGAATATGATTGAAAATAGCATTGTGAAAAGTGGCTTCTGGTCAGACCCTCTTCAGAAGGACATTTGCTTTATAAAGATAATGATTGCCCCAAATGGCATCATTTGTTTTATAAATCAAATGTGTATCACTATTCCATTCTACCAGTACAATAGTAGGCTTTTAAATATTTTTCCAAATTATTATTTACAAAAATAATGTTACTGGCTATTTCTTATTGCCTTCCTTTCTTTCTCCTTTAGGACATTCCGTTAATTAACACATTTTGTTGTTGAATCTCTGAAATACATTTAAAACAATGAAGATGGAGAACTACAAATTACTTCCACTTCTCTGAATCTAGTGTTCACCAGTTTAATTAACCTATGACTGTAAATCTTTGAATCGTATGTTGATATTCTGTTTTCTTAGTCATGATTTCTAAGTGTTGCCTAATTCTTGATCAGTCACCTGATATACTGGTATCAGAGCAAAAAACTTTGTGTTTATGTTCCATATATGCATTTATTCTTGGAGATGCATGCTAGTTAAATCATGGAGTAGTTTTAAAATACATGACAAAAATTCCTGAGAAGAAAGAAATGTCTCTTTGTTGCTGGTTGAATAAACTCTGCAACTATGCAAAGATCCAATTTAAAACCAGTTCTAAACTAATGAGCCTATTCCGCAAGCTTGTTCTTCTTCTCAGTAAGTGAAGCCAACATTTACTTAATTGCCACACGACAGAAATTACAAGGTCATCTGTGATTCCTCCCTTGCCTTCCTCCACCTGGAGTAGAGTAGATTCTACCTGCTGAACCACTGCTGGATAAGTCCCCTTCTCTCCCTACAGTCTTGACCTCAGCTCAGATCTGCAGTCCTGCTGTGGCTTCTTAATTTATCTTCCCATGTATGTGGTTTTCTTCCTCCACCCCATTCTCTGACCTGCAGTCTTTGCTCTTCCTAAGACGCAGATCATACAATTTCACTTCCCTTTCATAGGCTAAATTTAACCTGCTAAATCGTGTCAAAAATTTTCTGAAAATATCAAACCTTCTGCCTTTTCTTAATCAGGCATGTTAGCCAAATACATAGCATTACCTCAGTGAGGCCTGCAGATCCCAAAGCGACAAGGCATCTGGGTTCCTTTAGATCACAAGAATACATAATAACAAACACTTATCGAGTATACTATTCTGAGCACTTTAAGTGTTTTAACTCTTTTTACAAAGTCAACAATAATAATTATTGCCACCATTTATTGGGAGTCTAATATCCATCCAGATATTAGCTGTCCATTAGTTGTTACCTTTTAAACCGCCATGCCGGGTTAGTGTTCCTGTCTCCAGGAGGAAGATGAAATGAGGGAAGGGATTTCTTAGGTCAGGGCTTGCCCCAGGCCAGTCAGCTAGGAAGTAGCAAGGTCCAGAGCCAGCCAACTCCCCCTGTCCCTGCTCTCTGCCCACCCTCAGTACTGGGCGCCTCACCACTCACATGCCTATAGTGGTGTCACATCAAGAAAGGTGATGGAAATCCACAAACAATAAATGCTGGAGAGGGTGTGGAGAAAAGGGAACCCTCTTGCACTGTTGGTGGGAATGTAAATTGATACAACCACTATGGAGAACAGTATGGAGGTTCCTTAAAAAACTAAGAATAGAGCTACCATATGATCCTGCAATCCCATTCCTGGGCATATATCCAGAGAAAAACAAGGTCTGAAAGGATACATGCACCCTAGTGTTCATTGCAGCACTGTTTACAATAGCCAGGACATGGAAGCAACCTAAATGTACATCTACAGAGGAATGGATAAAGAAGATGTGGCACATATATGCAATAGAATACTACTCAGCCATTAAAAAGAACAAAATAATGCCATTTGCGGCAAGATGGATGGACCTAGAGATTGTCATACTGAATGAAGTAAGTCAGAGAGAGAAAGAGAAATATTATGTGATATTGCTTACTTTCAGAATCTAAAAAGAAATGATATAAATGAACTTATTTACAAAACAGAAACAGACTCACAGACTTAACAAACTTATGGTTATGGGGGGGGAAGGGTTGGGGGAAGGGATAGTTAGGGAGTCTGGGATTGACATGTATACGCTGCTATATTTAAGATGGATAACCAACAAGGACCTTCTGTACAGCACAGGGAACTCTGCTCAATATTATGTAACAACCTAAATGGGAAAAGAATTTGAAAAAGAATAGATGCATGTATACGTATAACTGAATCACTTTGCTGTACACCTAGAACTATCACAATATTGTTAATCAACTATACTCCAATATAAAATAAAAAGTTAAAAAAAAAAAGAAAGGTGATGGAAATGGAAATTAAAATATTGTGGCCAAGTCAGGCAGACTGTTTTGACTTACGACTTCTGGGGAACAAAGCCTGGCACTAAGCTGACTTCCCCAAGTCCATTACCTAAAGTGTTACTGTTTGGGTTTCGGGGTTGTGTCTGGTGACGGCAGACTCAGAAGTCCTGGACATATGGTGGAGTCACAGAATGTTAGCCCCCAGGCTGAAGGAGAAACTGTCTCTTGCAGAGCGTGATTAACCACAGACAAATTTTAGGAGGAAGTAGCCTAAGAAAAATCTGCAAACTTTGCCTGTCGTCTGCTGAGGCTGTCAAACAAAACTAGATGAGAAGCTTCTTATTTCTTTAAGTGGGAAAGTCCTAAATCGAAAAAGCCCCCAAATGTTTTGTCTGAATAAGTTCTCTCAGTGGATGTCTTAAGAACAGGGATGTATCGTTGATGGCCAGGGGCCAGGACCCAGCTCACCAGCCTGAAGTAAGTCCTTTACCTTGTGGCCGAAGTCTGCTGATGAGGGATGCATACTCACAGGGTCATGCAAGGACGATCTCCTTATTGTCCTGACCCATCAGGGCTTAGTCCAGGAGGAAGGAAGAGAGGTCGGGGGCATGCCACACTGTCACCCGTGCTCAGAGGAGAAGAAGGCCGTTGGGAGTTCCTCTTGGCCACCTGCCGATCTGCTGGGTCACTCTCGTCCTATCAGGAGAGAGACGGTACTTCCGTCGGAGGGCTTGGGTGTGAGCAGAAGCCTCCGCCAGCTGGAGGACATGGTCCTGTGGCCTCAGCCTGCTCGGGGAGATGGCTCAGGGCTTCCTCTTTCCTGGAGCTAATTACAGAGTCTCAACTCTTATCTGTGCTCCCAGATGAGCCCAGCTGCTGGCTGGCTCTCCCCACTTCATCTCAACCAATCCCACACACTTTTTCAAGCCAACACTGAGATTTCCTAATCATTTCTTTTACATGTGGGGACAAAGATTTAATCTAATTTAGTCCTCAGTCTGTCACTTTGGGGCTAAAGTCCCTTTTCTTGGTGGCTGTACCACGGGATGCCTCTTAGGACCTGAAAAGAATTTTTTTCCCTGAAGGTCCTCAGCCGGAGACCGCCAGGGTCACCTTGGGCTACACCTTCTCCTAATGAGCTTTTGGAGAAAAGATCTGTCGGCTTTGCTGACACCCCATTCAATGCCCCTGCCAGTCTGAGCAGTGAGACATTTTATCTGGATGCCAATGAAGCTGGCTGCAGTTCTCCTGGACGAGTCTATCAAAGTCCCTGTCCATTCAGACAGCCATCTATGTATGGAGGGGGACACTGGCTAAGCAGTCTATTCCCCAGAGGTGTGCTGAGATTTGGGGGTGCAGAGTGGAAGGCGGATGATTACACGCAGATCTCTTTCTTCACTTTCCTTTCCAACATAACAGGTCCTTTAAAAACCTAGGATTTTTTAAATAATTAATTAATATAAAGAGAGAGTGCAGAAAATGGAAATACAGTTTTGCCTTGTCTCCAGTAGGCTGAAGGAATTACCAAGGAGAGAGGACTCAGAGTAAAACATACCAGTCCTGAGGCCAACTATTGATCATACTATGGTTCACATTTACTGAGCCCTGTTTGTGTTCCTCTTCCTGTCTCTGCTCCCTCCTCCCCTCCCTCCCTTTCCTTCATTTTTATAAAAAAAAACTATGGACTCAATGAATTGCTGGTTATAACAATCTACACATAACCTCAATTATAAGGAGACGAAATGATCAGGGAAGTAACTGAACTAGGGTATTCAGATTCTTCTACACTAAGAACCACTGAATATATAGCATTAATGCTAAACTAGGAGGAAATATGATGGCTCAACTGTGGAAATCAGCGTATTTTTGGACAATGAGGCATGTAAATGAGGAGGAGAATTAGAGCCACCAGAACCTTTACTTTTAGATGTCTGACCTGCCTGTCCTGGTCTGTAGGCAGTGGGGGATTAAGGAAACTAGCAAGCACTGGGATTAATCCAGAACCTAAGACACACTCCAGGAACACCCAGATGCCTGAGAACAAGACCAGGAGTTGCAAGCTCCCGTGGCTGTAGGTATTAGACATGAGATGGAAGAGGGTACAAGAACAGGGTCTGTTCATTGTATGGACAATCATTTTGCATATTAAACATGTAGGAATAGTCTTTGTTAACTCTAAGACTTGTAGAGCTGGCCCTCCGTTTCCATAGGTTCCGTCTGCATCTGTGGATTCAGCCAACTGGGAATTGAAAATATTAAAAAAAAAAAAAATTCCTGAAAGTCCCAAAAAGTAAAACTTGAATTCGCCACGTGTTGGCAACTATTTACATTGCATTTGCATTGTATTAGGTATTGTAAATAATCTAGCGTATTTAGAGTATACAAGAGGATGTGCATAGGTTATATGCAAATATATGCCATTTTATATGAGGGACTTGAGCATCCATGGGCCTTGGTATCTTCTGGGGGTCCTGGAACCAATCGCCTGTGCATACCAAGGGATGACTATACTATACATTTTTTTTTTTTAAATTCTTAAACCTCTCATATCTCGTGTTTTGCCACTTCTGATAAATATTATATATGGGAACAGAGAAATACCTCTCTACCATAAGGATAAAACAGAAGTGAAAGTATAGTTGTAAACAAAAACTTAATACTCAGCCTCAGTGTTGGAGACATTAGGGAGTAGTGGGGATTGTGGCAAACTGGAGAACACATGTACCATTTAAGTGGGCAGGAGCCACTCTGCTCTAGCAGATCGCTTCATTAGAGAATCTGGCTCCAGTATCCAGTTTTTTTTTACTTCTATCTAGACAGTGAGGGAGTCAAGTTAGAGCAAACATCTGAGAATGGGGAACCACATAGAATCCTATCAAATGGGAGCAGTGGGTAGAAGAGAGGGAAGCAGTGACGATTGCAGGAGCTACAGAAGGGCCAGAGAGAGACAGAATTCTGAAAACATTCTTGCCTTGGGAACACTTTCCCCTCTAGTTGTAGTACAAACCAGTGACAGTTTCCCAGGCAACATCCAGGCTGGCATAGCCTGAAAACTCATGTACTTCTGCAGTGCAGCATAATTTCTTGATAGGCAAATTTTGGCACCAGTTCTCAGAGTATAACCAACCCAAGAATGGAAGGTGAGATGGTGCTATTGGGTAGCAACTCCCTGTCATGGCAAATTTTAACCCTTCTGTGAAGTACAGAGTTCTTAATGAATTCTCATTTCTTTGTCTCTGTAGTTCACTGAAGTCAAGTTCTCAAAGCCTGACTGCCACATAAGAATCTTCTAGGCATTGTTTTTATTTTATCTGTGGTTGGTGCTTAAAACAAATATAGATAATCGGATATTTGTAACACCAATACGCTGATAGTGCAGTTGATCTAAATGGATTTTAATATTTCTTCACAGTTGGGCACAGCTCAGTTAGAGGCTCAGTTTTACTCAAAGATGAACTTAAAAATATCTGCTTTTTTTGTTAAGGAATAATAATGGTAATAAAATACTGTTTGGGCAGTATGAATAACCATACTGTCTAGGACTTCAAAAAGGCTTCCAAATAACTTCAAACAAATCTCTACTTTGTTTTTAAGAACACCGGGGAAATAGAATTTAAATGAGCAACTGTGCCTTTTAATCCACATCTCATGGGCCCTTTACTGTTTAACTGTCCTGATTATTTTTTCCACATACTCTCTAATAAGCCAAATTGAGATGGATTAGAGTTAGTAGTCTGACACAACAGGGGAAAGCTATAGTCACACTGTATCCAGATATCAGCAAGGCATTTGGCAATGCCTATCATTATAACATTAGAAATAAGATGGAGAAGTACGTATGAACTAGATGACAGCACATTTTAGTGCATTCATAGTTAGTTATCTACATTCAACATATCATTCAACATTGATTTAGCAAATATTTACTGGAAATCTACTATGGACTAGGTACTGCTCTAGGTTCTATAAGGATAGGAGCAAATATGAATTTTTTTTTTTTTTTGTAGAGAACACTGAGAAAAAAACAGAGGTTTTAAAAAAGGTATACACACACACACACACACCTACACTATATGTATAAATACATATGTAATTTAAAAAACAGATAACTCAGGCCTTGAGTGGAAAATAGATTTCATCCTCACTGACAGTGGATATTGCAATACAAAAACAATTTTGAAATGTCATGGGTGAAACATGTTGTATCATTATATAAAATGATATATAAAATATATATGAATAGACTATTAAGTATGGAGTTCTCATACACGTTCCTCCCACCCCCAAAGATTCCCCTATTATTAAATTTTGCATTAGTGTGGTACATTTGTTATAACTGATGAACCAATATTGATATATTATTTTAACTAAAGTCCTTACTTTACATTAGGGTTCACTCTGTGTTGTATATTCTATGAGTTTAGACAAGTGTTTATTTGCATCCATTATGTTTCATGGTGTCATGTATTATCATGCTTCACCATATAATGTATCCACCATTACAGTATCACACAGAATAGTTTCACTGTCCTATAAATTCTCTGTACTGTACTTACTCATCTTCCCCTCCCCCAGAAGCCTTAGCAACCGCTACTGTTTTTATTATTTCTATAATTTGCCTTTTCCAGAATGCCATATAGCTGTAATCATTCAGTATATAGTCTTTTCTAGTTGGCGTCTTCCATTTAGCAATATGCATCTAAGGTTCATCCATGTCTTTTCATGGCTTGATAACTCATTTTATTTTATCACTGAATACTATTCCATTTCATAAATGTACCACAGTTTGTTTATCCATTCACCTACTAAAGGACATCTTGGTTGTTTCCAAGTTCAGGAAAGTGTGATAGAACTGTTATAAACATTGAAATGCAGGGTTTCCTGTGGCCATAATTTTCAACTCATTTGGGTAAATACCAAGAAGAACAATTAATGGATTGTACAATAAGTCTAAGTTTAGCTTTGTAAGAAACTGTCTTCTGAAATGGCTGGACCATTTTGCATTCCCACCAGCAATGAATGAAAGTTCCTGTAGCTCCACATCCTGTTCAGCATTTGGTATTGTCATTGTTTTGGATTTTGGCCGTTCTAATAGGTGTCTCATTTTTTGTTTTAGTTTGTCATTCCCTAATGGCATATGGTGTTGAGCATCTTTTCATATACTTACTTGCCATCTATAGCTTCTTTGTTAAGGTGTTAGATCTTTTGCCCATTTTTAAAGTTAGGTTGTTTGTTTTCTTATTGTTGAGTTTTGAGAATTCTTTCTACATTTTAGATATAAGTTCTTAATCAGATACGTGTTTTGTAAATATTTTCTCCTAGTCTATGGCTTGTCTTTTCATTCATTTAACAGTGTCTTTTGTAGAGCAGAAGTTTTTAATTTTAATGACGTTCCACTTAATTTTTCTTTCATGGATTGCACTTTTGATGTTGAATCTAAAAACTCATTGCCAAACACAAGATCACCTAGACTTTCTCCTTCTATATTTTCTTAGAATTTTAGTTTTGCATTTTACATTTAGGTCTGTGATCCATTTTGAGTTAATTTTTGTGAAAGATGTAAGGTCTGTGTCAATTCCTTCTTTCCTTTTCTTTTTGCCTGTGGATGTCCAGTTTTTCCAGTGCCATTTGTTGAAAAGATTATCCTTTCTCCACTGAATTGCCTTTGCTCCTTTGTCAAAGATGAGTTGATTAGATTTGTGTAGGTCTATTTCTGAGCTATTTGTTTTGTGCCATTGATATATTTGTCTATTCTTTTGCTAATTCCACATCACTGTACCTTTAGAGTAAGAATTAAAGTCAGATAGTGGCAGTTCTCCAAATTTGTTCTTCTTCTTCAATATTGTGTTGGCTATTCTGGGTCTTTTGCTTCTCCATAAAAATTTCTTTTTAAAAAAATTTATTTTACTTATTTTTGGCTGTGTTGGGTCTTTGTGGCTGCTTGCGGGCTTCCTCTAGGTTTGGTGAGCGAGGGCTACTCTTTGTTGCGGGGCGTGGGCTTCTCACTGCGGTGGCTTCTCTTGTTATGGAGCACAGGGTCTAGGTGCACGGACTTCAGTGGCTGTGGTGCATGGGCTCAGTAGTCATGGCTCGCAGGCTGTAGAGAGCAGGCTCAGTATTTGTTATGCACCGGCTTAGTTGCACCGTGGCATGTGGGATCTTCCCAGACCAGGGATCGAACCCATGTCCCCTGCATTGGCAGGTGGATTCTTAACCACTGTGCCACCAGGGAAGGCCCTCCGTGTAAACTTTAGAATCAATTTGTCAATAGCCACAAAATAACTTGCTGGTATTTTTATTAGAATTGAGTTAAATCTATAGATCCAATTGGAAAGAACTGATATCTTGACAATATTGACTCTTGTTATCCATGGAATACATCTCTATTGATTTAGATCTTCTTTTGTTTCTTTCATCGGAATTTTGTAATTTTCATCAGCTAGATCTTATATATATTTTTCCTTAAGTATTTCTTTTTCTTTCCTTTGTAAATGGCGTTAATGTAGATGGTGTTGTGTTTTAAATTTCAAATTCCAATTGTTCGTTGCTGGTATATAAGAAAGCAATTACTTTGGTATCATTCATCTGTATCTTACAACCTGTCTACAATCATGTATCAGTTTCAGGAGGTTTTTTGTTCTTCCTTTGGGATTTTCTACACAAACAGTCATGTTATTTGTGAGCAAAGGCAGTCTTATTTCTTTCTTCCCAAACTGTATACATTTTACTTCTTCTTTTAATCTTATTTCAATAGTTAGGGCTTCCAGGGCAGTGCTGGAAAGGAGAGGTGAGAGGGGGCATCATTGCTTTGTTCCTAATCTTAGGCAGAAAGCATCTAGTTTCTATTAAGCATGAAGTTAGATGTAGGTATTTTGTAGGCATTCTTTATCAGGTTGAGGAAGTTACCCTCTGTTCCTAGTCTGCTAAGGTTTCTTTTGTTTGTTTGAATTATGAATGGGTATTGGATTTTTTCAAATGCTTTTTCTACATTTATGGATATAATCATATGATCACCTTTAGCCTGTTGATGTGATGAATTACATTAATTGATTCTCAAATGTTGAATCAGCCTCATGTACCTGGAATAAATCCTACTTCATCATGGTGTATAATTCTTTTTATACATTGTTGGACTTGATTTGCCAATATTTTGTTGAGAATTTTCACATCCATGTTTATGAGAGACATTGGCTTGTTTTCCTTTCTTTAATGTTTTTGTTTGGTTTTGCTGTTAGGGTAATGCTGGTCTCATAGAATGAGTTAGGAATTATTCCCTCAGCTTCTATTTCTGGAAGAGATTGTAGAGAATTGGTATCATTCCTTCCTTAAACGTATGGTAGAATTCACCAGTGAATCTATCTGGGCCTGGTACTTTCTGTTTTGGAATATTATTAATTACTAATTCAATTTCCATAATAGATATAGGTTTTTCAGATTGTCTGTTTCTCCTAGATATGAGTTTTTGTAGATTGTGTCTTTCAAAGAAATGGTCCATTTCATCCAAGTTATCATATCTGTGGGCACAGAGTTGTTGATAACACTCCTTTATTATTCTTTTAATATCTGTGGGATCAGTAGTAATAACCCTTCTTTCATTTCTGATATTAGCAATTTGTCTTCTCTTTTTCGGCATACATTATATTTTAATGTGCAATTTTTATTATAAGTGAAAGCAGATATATTTTCATATAGCCTTTTTTTTTTTTTTTTCTGCACCATAAAGCATGAGGGATCTTAGAGTCCAGACCAGGGATTGAACCCATGTCCCCTGCAGTGGAAGCACAGAGTCTTCACCACTGGATCACTGGGAAGTCCCCATAGAGTCCCCAGTTTTATTTCTTTTATAAACCACAGAATTTATGTACTTTGCCTGTTTTTCTATTTTATCTAAGGCTTATGATATATGAAGTGTTTACCCTTTACTCTGTCACACATGCTGCAAATGTTTTTATTCCAACTTATTACTTTCCTCTTAATTTTGTGTTCATATTTTTCATACATAAGCTTTAGATAAAGTCTTTCAGTATTTTAAATATTGCTTCTTCCTTTGCTATCGTGCTAAATAATACCTAACATTCACTAAGTGTTTACTGTGCATCGGGCATTATATAAAGTATATAATACTTTATATACTTTATAGAGTATAGATATATAATTATATATAATATATATAACATAGTTATCTACAGTATATAGATAACTGTATATTATCTAGGTTAAACCTCCAAGAACCATTGTGGTAGGTATTATTATCTCCATCTTAAGGATGAGGAAACTGAGGCACAAGACGGTGAGTCTCTAGTTGCAGGTGAGCACAGAGCCAGGATTTGAAGCTAGGTACTCTAATACCAGACACTCAGTCCCTAAGCTTTACTGCCTCCCAGAGAAGTGCTGCCACTTGAAGATGATATGATTTATCAATATTTTTAATGGTCTACATATTTTTTAAAAAGGACACTCAACTTTTAAAGTGTCAAGATTTTCAAATTTTATAACATAGAGCTGTATGTCATAGCCCTTGCAAATTTAAAAGAATTCATTTATTTTGGAATTGGAATTGACGCATTATGTACTTTGATCTTATGGAAAAGTGGACTGATAGAATATTCAAAGATGTGGGAGAAATTATGAGACAAGGAAAACTAAGCAATTTTTAAGAAAAGGCAATTATTAACTATAGGGAAAAAGCAATGGTAAAGAGAAACCTCATGATTACAGTGCACACAACATTAAGTTGTGAATGTTATTTGCATGGACATAATAAAGTGAAAAATGAATGTTTAACTACACAAAACTAGTGAACGAAAGGTGAGGAAGTGGAAAATGCAGAAAGTCGAACAGACAACTCTAGTTTCGGGGAGTCGCTATTTCTAAATGAATGTAGAACAATCAGAGGAAGAAGAAGGATTGGTAGAGCAAAAAAGGAATAGCCTTACAAGCATCAATTATTAGATGGAGTTGAGGGTAAACATAATAAATATGGAGAGAGATTGTTTCATTCTCTCATGATCTCCATTTCCTCCCTTGAGACATAGCTCCAACTTTTAGAAATATTCCTAAGACTATTAAAAAAAGATTAAAACAAGTTCGTTTTCCTCTCATTCAAGAACACGTCTTCACTTAACAAGTTAAATACATAATGCTAACAAATAATTCACAATACTCCAATGAAGACAATAACTTTAAATGGAATTACAAAACAGAATAAATGGACAGTGTTATTTTTCAAGAGAACAATTTCGTTTACTATCAAATTTTGCCACATTGTACCTTTCTCTGCTTCATTAAAACCCTGGCCATATAGCGCGGCTTTCCCATCCAAGGGACATCCGATCTTTAAATAGCATGTGGAACTCCTACCAGAGTGACCTTTCTTTTTGGCAGGTCACCTGACAATATTAGCTAGAGTACTTTGTTCCCAGAAGAGCAGGAGACCTTAATATTCGGAGAAGCTTTATTGTTGAAACAGTCTGAGCCGACTGCCAAAAATGACTGACTTCCTTTGCTCTGAAGAAGTTTCTCTTGTGTTCGCAATAAGTAGATATCAAAGGGACATTTATGGGTCTAAACTAGTTCCGGTGCTTGTAAAGAGGGCCACCCCGAGACGAGGCAGGCAGTTGGGAGACAGATCTGTTTCAGGGGCATGAGAGGAAGTTTTCTGAAGGATGCTGGCAGCAAAGGGCGGGCAGCCAGTACTGCAGGGAGGTCTTAACACAACATGACCAAGTGTCCCTACAGGTGACAGGGCATAGCAATAGCATAGCAGGAGTATATGATATTCAATGCCAAGGTAGGAAGGCAGGAAACCAGAAATGCAGCTTAGTGAAGGTAAGAGCAAGGCAAGGCCCCAGCCCCAAAGAGAAAGAGCAAATGAAATGGGTTAAAAACAACTCAGGGGCTTCCCTGGTGGTGCAGTGGTTGAGAGTTCGCCAGCCGGTGCAGGGGACACGGGTTCGTGCCCCGGTCCGGGAGGATCCCACATGCCGCGGAGTGGCTGGGCCCGTGAGCCATGGCCGCTGAGCCTGCGCGTCCGGAGCCTGTGCTCCGCAACGGGAGAGGCCACAGCAGTGAGAAGCGCATGTACTAAAAACAACAACAACAACAACTCAGGAAAACAAGTGCAATTATCACAATTGGGTCCCAAATGGCAGACTCTGAAATAAACTCATAAATGCAATCAGCAAACGAGGTTAGAACCTTGGAAACTATCCAGTTGCTTCATATGATTTATAGGATTGGAGAAGTGTGCTGATCCTCATACCAAAATTTATGTCACAAGGTGTAAACACAATTCTAACTTCCCAGTGAACCATGATTTAAGCTACACAGGGCTGAGGGTGAGGAAGTATGCCTTTGTCTCTAAGGGAGATAATAAGAAATGCTTGCAATTTATGAAAGTCACCGATAATTTTTAATCTTTTGGTTTTGGAGGTCAGCCAAAATTCCAAATCTTTTACACTAACCATTGCAGTAATCCAGGTGAGTGAAGGCGGTGGTGATGGAGGGGATGGGGACAAGGTGATAGATTGAACAGTGACTGGAGGGGAGTGGGGGATGGGAGAGAATCACGAGCCGAGAAGTATTGTACAGAATGCTTCCTCGGTGCTAGAAGATAAACTGAGGCATATTAAAACTTTTTAGTTTCTTTGAGCAAAAATCAATTGGAATGGAGCAGCGCCAGATCAGAAGTTGTTAGGAGCCCTCCACCAACAGGAACTCTGGGAGGGACTTTATAGAAAGAAGGTGGAAGCAAAGCAAGGAATTATTGGTTGGCTATAGCTTAAAGCCTCGTTGGCTTTTTGTGACTGGTTGCCCTTAGGTTTGCATTTCGATTTGGGTTTGCTCACGTAGGCTGCCACGGCATTAATGCCACCTGTCTTTTTTTAAAAATAAATTTATTTATTTATTATTTTTGGCTGTGTTGGGTCTTCTTTGTTGTGCACGGGCTTTCTCTAGTTGTGGTGAGCAGGGGCTACTCTTTGCTGCGGTGCACAGGCTTCTCATTGCAGTGGCTTCTCTTGTTGTGGAGCACGGGCTCTAGGCGCGTGGGCTTCAGTAGCTGTGGCACGCAGGCTCAGTAGTTGTGGCTCACGGGCTTAGCTGTTCTGCGGCATGTGGGATCTCCCCAGACCAGGGCTCGAACCGTGTCCCCTGCGTTGGCAGGCGGATTCTTAACCACTGCGCCACTAGGGAAGCCCGGTGCCACCCGTCTTAATGGTCTCCTTGTTGAGTTAACTTAATACTGGTCTCTGGATTGGCTCGGACAACTGAGTGTACCGGGATGCCAGCCATCAGACTGTGCCTACTCTGTGTGAACTTGAGCCAATTACTTAACCTCTCTCAGCCTTTATCTGTAAAAACAAGAAAAATTCTACCTACAAAGTTGTTGTGAGAGCTAAATGAGAGTTCATACCACTAACTTGACACATATACTGATAGTCTATTAATTGCCAAACCCTGAATTCAAAGTCCAGTATGCTGGGAGAGACGTGCAAAAACAAACAACACACTACAAAGGGGCAAGTGATAAGCACAAAGATATCAGCCTCCCTAAAGTGTTCGAGGAGCCCAGAATCAGGTGTTCTGCTTGCAGATGTGGGGAGAGGGGAAAGGGTATTTGAGCCAGGCTTGAATGACTACGTTTCCACTAAAATGCATCTCCCCTGTGAACTTGGACAAATTAATCTCCAAGAGCCTTTGTTTCCTCAGTTTGGGATAATAATAGTAATCATCCCAAGGAGGGATTGTGAGGGTTAAGTGAAATAATCCCTGAAAAATGCCCAGTACAGTGCCTGGTACATAGCAAGTACTCCATCAACGTTGGCTATTTTTTTTTTTTTTACATCTTTATTGAAGTATAATTGTTTTACAACGGTGTGTTAGTTTCTGCTGTATAACAAAGTGAATCAGTTATACATATACATATGTTCCCATATCTCTTCCCTCTTGCGTCTCCCTCCCTCCCACCTGCCCTATCCCACCCCCCTAGGTGGTCACAAAGCACTGAGCTGATCTCCCTGTGCTATGCGGCTGCTTCCCACTAGCTATCTATTTTATGTTTTGTGGTGTATATATGTCCATGCCACTCTCTCACTTTGTCACAGGTTACCCTTCCCCCTCCCCATATCCTCAGGTCCATTCTCTAGTAGGTCTGTGTCTTTATTCCTGTCTTACCCCTAGGTTCTTCATGACATTTTTTTTCTTAAATTTCATATATATGTATTAGCATACGGTATTTGTCTTTCTCTTTCTGACTTACTTCACTCTGTATAACAGACTCTAGATCATCCACCTCATTATAAATAGCTCAATTTCGTTTCTTTTTTATGGCTGAGTAATATTCCATTGTATATATGTGCCACATCTTCTTTATCCATTCATCCAATGATGGACACTTAGGTTGTTTCCATCTCCTGGCTATTGTAAATAGAGCTGCAATGAATATTTTGGTACATGACTCTTTTTGAATCATGGTTTTCTCAGGGTATATGCCCAGTAGTGGGATTGCTGGGTCATATGGTAGTTCTATTTGTAGTTTTTTAAGGAACCTCCATACTGTTCTCCATAGTGGCTGTACCAATTCACATTCCCACCAGCACTGCAAGAGTGTTCCCTTTTCTCCACACCCTCTCCAGCATTTATTGTTTCTAGATTTTTTTATGATGGCCATTCTGACTAGTGTGAGATAATATCTCGTTGTAGTTTTGATTTGCATTTCTCTAATGATGAATGATGTTGAGTATTCTTTCATGTGTTTGTTGGCCATCTGTATATCTTCTTTGGTGAAATATCTATTTAGGTCTTCTGCCCATTTGTGGATTGGGTTGTTTGTTTTTTGGATATTGAGCTGCATGAGCTGCTTGTAAATTTTGGAGACTAATCCCTTGTCAGTTGTTTCATTTGCAAGTATTTTCTCCCATTCTGAGGGTTGTCTTTTGGTCTTGTTTATGGTTTCCTTTGTTGTGCAAAAGCTTTGCAGTTTCATTAGGTCCCATTTGTTTATTTTTGTTTTTACTTGCATTTCTCTAGGAGGTGGGTCAAAAAGGATCTTGCTGTGATTTATGTCATAGAGTGTTCTGCCTGTATTTTTGTCTAAGAGTTTGATAGTTTCTGGCCTTACATTTAGGTCTTTAATCCATTTTGAGCTTATTTTTGTGTATGGTGTTAGGGAGTGATCTAATCTCATACTTTTACCTGTAGCTGTCCAGTTTTCCCAGCACCACTTATTGAAGAGGCTGTCCTTTCTCCACTATACATTCCTGCCTCCTTTTTCAAAGATAAGGTGACCAGATGTGCGTGGGTTTATCTCTGGGCTTTCTAGCCTGTTCCATTGATCTATATTTCTGTTTTTGTGCCAGTACCATACTGTCTTGATTACTGTAGCTTTGTAGTATAGTCTGAAGTCAGGTAGCCTGATTCCTCCAGCTCCGTTTTTCATTCTCAAGATTGCTTTGGCTATTCGGGGTCTTTTGTGTTTCCATAAAAATTGTGAAATTTTTTGTTCTAGTTCTGTGAAAAATGCCAGTGGTAGTTTGATAGGGATTGCATTGAATCTGTAGATTGCTTTGGGTAGTAGAGTCATTTTCACAATGTTGATTCTTCCAATCCAAGAACATGGTATATCTCTCCATCTATTTGTATCATCTTTAATTTCTTTCATCAGTGTCTTATAATTTTCTGCATACAGGTCTTTTGTCTCCTTAGGTAGGTTTATTCCTAGATATTTTATTCTTTTTGTTGCAATGGTAAATGGGAGTTTTTCCTTGATTTCACTTTCAGATTTTTCGTTATTAGTGAATAGGAATGCCAGAGATTTCTGTGCATTAATTTTGTATCCTGCTACTTTACCAGATTCATTGATTAGCTCTAGTAGTTTTCTGATAGCATCTTTAGGATTCTCTATGTATAGTATCGTGTCATCTGAAAACAGTGACAGCTTTACTTCTTCTTTTCTGATTTGGATTCCTTTTATTTCCTTTTCTTCTCTGATTGCTGTGGCTAAAACTTCCAAAACTATGTTGAATAAGAGTGGTGAGAGTGGGCAACCTTGTCGTCTTTCTGCTCTTAGTGGAAATGGTTTCAGTTTTTCACCATTGAGGACAATGTTGGCTGTGGGTTTGTCGTATATGGCCTTTATTATGTTGAGGAAAGTTCCCTCTATGCCTACTTTCTGCAGGGTTTTTCTCATAAATGGGTGTTGAATTTTGTCGAAAGCTTTCTCTGCATCTATTGAGATGACCACATGGTTTTTTCCCTTCAATTTGTTAATACGGTGTATCACATTGATTGATGTGTATATTGAAGAATCCTTGCGTTCCTGGAATAAACCCCACTTGATCATGGTGTATGATCCTTTTAATGTGCTGTTGGATTCTGTTTGCTAGTATTTTGTTGAGAATTTTTGCATCTATGTTCATCAGTGATATTGGCCTGTGGTTTTTTTTCTTTGTGACATCTTTGTCTGGTTTTGGTATCAGGGTGATGGTGGCCTCGTAGAATGAGTTTGGGAGTGCTCCTCCCTCTGCTATATTTTGGAAGAGTTTGAGAAGGATAGGTGTTAGCTCTTCTCTAAATGTTTGATAGAATTCGCCTGTGAAGCCATCTGGTCCTGGGCTTTTGTTTGTTGGAAGATTTTTAATCACAGTTTCAATTACAGTGCTTTTGACTGGTCTGTTCATATTTTCTATTTCTTCCTGGTTCAGTCTTGGCAGGTTGTGCATTTCTAAGAATTTGTCCGTTTCTTCCAGGTTGTCCATTTTATTGGCATAGAGTTGCTTGTAGTAATCTCTCATGATCTTTTGTATTTCTGCAGTGTCGGTTGTTACTTCTCCTTTTTCATTTCTAATTCTATTGATTTGAGTCTTCTCCCTTTTTTTCTTGATGAGTCTGGCTAATGGTTTATCAATTTTGTTTATCTTCTCAAAGAACCAGCTTTTAGTTTTATTGATCTTTGCTATAGTTTCCTTCATTTCTTTTTCATTTATTTCTGATCTGATCTTTATGATTTCTTTCCTTCTGCTAACTTTGGGGTTCTTTTTGTTCTTCTTTCTCTAATTTTTTAGGTGCAAGGTTAGATTGTTTATTTGAGATGTTTCCTGTTTCTTAAGGTAGGATTGTATTGCTATAAACTTCCCTCTTAGAACTGCTTTTGCTGCATCGCATAGGTTTTGGGTCGTCATGTCTCCATTGTCATTTGTTTCTAGGTATTTTTTGATTTCCTCTTCAATTTCTTCGAAAGTGATCACTTCGAAGTGATCGCTTCATTATTAAGTAGTGTATTGTTTAGCCTCCATGTGTTTGTATTTTTTACAGATCTTTTCCTGTAATTGATACCTAGTCTCATAGCATTGTGGTCGGAAAAGATACTTAATACAATTTCAATTTTCTTAAATTTACCAAGGCTTGATTTGTGACCCAAGGTATGATCTATCCTGGAGAATGTTCCATGATCACTTGAGAAAAATGTGTATTCTGTTGTTTTTGGATGGAATGTCCTATAAAAATCAATTAAGTCCATCTTGTTTAATGTATCATCTAAAGCTTGTGTTTTCTTATTTATTTTCATTTTGGATGATCTGTCCATTGGTGAAAGTGGGGTATTAAAGTCCCCTGCTATGATTGTGTTACTGTCAATTTCCCCTTTTATGGCTGTTAGTACTTGCCTTATGCATTGAGGTGCTCCTATGTTAGGTGCATAAATATTTGCAATTGTTATATCTTCTTCTTGGATCGATCCCTTGATCATTATGTAGTGTCCTTCTTTGTCTCTTCTAATAGTCTTTATATTAAAGTCTATTTTGTCTGATATGAGAATTGCTACTCCAGCTTTCTTTTGATTTCCATTTGCATGGAATATCTTTTTCTATCCCCTCACTTTCAGTCTGTATGTGTCTGTAGGTCTGAAGTGGGTCTCTTGTAGACAGCATATATATGGGTCTTGTTTTTGTATCCATTCAGCCACTCTGTGTCTTTTGGTGGGAGCATTTAATCCATTTACATTTAAGGTAATTATCAATATGTATGTTCCTATTCCCATTTTCTTAATTGTTTTGGGTTTGTTATTATAGGTCTTTTCCTTCTCTTGTGTTTCTTGCCTAGAGAAGATCCTTTAGCATTTTTTGTACAGCAGGTTTGGTGGTGCTGAACTCTTTCAGCTTTTGCTTGTCTGTAAAGGTTTTAATTTCTCCATCAAATCTGAATGAGATCCTTGCTGGGTACAGTAATGTTGTTTGCAGGTTTTTCTCCTTCATCACTTTAAATATGTCCTGCTAGTCCCTTCTGGCTTGCAGAGTTCCTGCTGAAAGTACAGCTGTTAACCTTATGGGGATTCCCTTGTGTGTTTTTTGTTGTTTTTCCCTTGCTGCTTTTAATATGTTTTCTTTGTATTTAATTTTTGACAGTTTGATTAATATGTGTCTTTGCATGTTTCTCCTTGGATTTATCCTGTATGGGACTCTCTGTTCTTCCTGGACTTGATTAACTATTTCCTTTCCCATATTAGGGAAGTTTTCAACTGTAATCTCTTCAGATATTTTCTCAGTCCCTTTCTTTTTCTCTTCTTCTTCTGGAACCCCTATATTTCGAATGTTGTTGGGTTTAATGTTGTCCCAGAGGTCTCTGAGACTGTCCTCAATTATTTTCATTCTTTTTTCTTTATTCTGCTCTGCAGTAGTTATTTCCACTATTTATCTTCCAGGTCACTTATCCGTTCTTCTGCCTCAGTGATTCTGCTATTGATTCCTAGAGTATTTTTAATTTCATTAGAGTATTTTTAATTTCTAGAGTATTTTTCAAGAGTATTTTTAATTTCATTTATTGTGTTGTTCATCATTGCTTGTTTCATCTTTAGTTCTTCTAGGTCCTTGCTAAATGTTTCTTGCATTGTCTCTATTCTATTTCCAAGATTTTGGATCATCTTTACTATCATTATTCTGAATTCTTTTTCAGGTAGACTGCCTATTTCCTCTTCATTTGTTAGGTCTGGTAGGTTTTTATCTTGCTCCTTCATCTGCTGTGTGTTTTTCTGTCTTCTCATTTTGCTTATCTTACTGTGTTTGGGGTCTCCTTTTTGCAGGCTGCAAGTTCGTAGTTCCCATTTTTTTGGTGTCTCTCCCCAGTGGCTAAGTTTGGTTCAGTGGGTTGTGTAGGCTTCCTGGTGGAGGGAACTAGTGCCTGTGTTCTGGTGGATGAGACTGGATCTTGTCTTTCTGGTAGGCAGGTCCACATCTGGTGGTGTGTTTTGGGGTGTCTGTGGACTCATTATGATTTGAGGCAGCCTCTCTGCTAATGGGTGGGGTTCTGTTCCTGTCTTGCTAGTTGTTTGGCATAGGGTGTCCAGCACTGTAGCTTGCTGGTCGTTGAGTGAAGCTGGGTGCTGGCGTTGAGATGGAGATCTCTGGGAGATTTTCGCCATTTGAGATTATGTGGAGCTGGGAGGTCTCTTGTGGACCAGTGTCCTGATGTTGGCTCTCCTACCTCTGAGGCACAGCACTGACTCCTGGCTGCAGCACCAAGAGCCTTTCATCCACATGGCTCAGAATAAAAGGGAGAAAAAGTAGAAAGAAAGAAAGAGGATAAAGGAAAATGAAATAAAGTAAGGTAAAATAAAATAAAGTTATTAAAATAAAAAAATAATTATTAAGAAAAAAAAATTTTTTTAAGTAAAAAATAAACGGACGGACAGAGCCCTAGGACAAATGGTGAAAGCAAAGCTATACAGACAAAATCTCACACAGAAGCATACACATACACACTCACAAAAAGAGGAAAAGGGAAAAAAATAATAAATCGTGCTCTCAAAGTCCACCTCCTCAATTTGGGATGATTCGTTGTCTATTCAGGAATTCCACAGGTGCAGGGTACATCAAGTTGATTGTGGAGATTTAATCCGCTGCTCCTGAGGCTGCTGGGAGAGATTTACCTTTCTCTTCTTTGTTTGCACGGCTCCCGGGGTTCAGCTTTGGATTTGGCCCTGCCTCTGCGTGTAGGTCTCCGGAGGACGTCTGTTCTTCCCTCAGACAGGACGGGGTTAAAAGAGCCGCTGATTCGGGGGCTCTGGCTCACTCAGGCCACGGGGAGGGAGGGGTATGGATGCGGGGCGAGCCTGCGGCGGCAGAGGCCGGCGTGACGTTGCACCAGCCTGAGGCGCGCCGTGCGTTCTCCCGGGGAAGTTGTCCCTGGATCATGGGACCCTGGCAGTGGCGGGCTGCACAGGCTCCTGGGAAGCGGGGTGTGGATAGTGACCTGTGTTCGTACACAGGCTTCTTGGTGGCGGCAGCAGCAGCCTTAGCGTCTCCTGCCCGTCTCTGGGGTCCGTGCTGTTAGCCGCGGCTCGCGCCCGTCTGTGGAGCTCCCTTAAGCAGCGCTCTTAATCCCCTCTCCTCGCGCACCCTGAAACAGTGTTCTCTTGCCTCTTCGGCAGGTCCAGACTTTTCCCCAGACTCCCTCCCGGCTAGCTGTGGCGCACTAACCCCCTGTATGCTGTGTTCAAGCCGCCAACCCCAGTCCTCTCCCTGCGCTCCGACCGAAGCCTGAGCCTCAGCTCCCAGCCCCTGCCTGCCTCGGTGGGTAAGCAGACAAGCCTCTGGGGCTGGTGAGTGCCGGTTGGCACCGGTCCTCTGTGCGGGAATCTCTCTGCTTTGCCCTCTGCACCCCTGTTGCTGTTCTCCTCCGCGGCCCCGAAGCTCCCCTCGTCTGCTACCTGCAGTCTCCACCCGCGAAGGGGCTTCTAGTGTGTGGAAACCTTTCCTCCTTCACGGCTCCCTCCCACTGGTGTGGGTCCCGTTCCTATTCTTTTGTCTCTGTTTATTCTTTTTTCTTTTGCCCTACCCAGGTACGTGGGGAGTTTCTTGCCTTTTGGGAGGTCTGAGGTCTTCTGCCAGCATTCAGTAGGTGTTCTGTAGGAGTTGTTCCACGTGTAGATGTATTTCTGATGTATCAGTGGGGAGGAAGGTGATCTCCGCGTCTTACTCTTCCGCCATCTTCCCCCTCTGTCTGACGTTGGCTATTTTTATTAACATTATTACTATGGAGAACTCTGGTACTAAAGAGCTCTGATGAACTCAATGACATATCAAGGTCACAGCTAGTTAATAGCAGATACTAGACTAGGATCCAGGCCACAGTTTTATGCTCAAAATAAAAGTAAAGGTCTGGACTCATCCATCCTACTTTTCCTACTGGAGATTCTAAAGAGAGTGTTGGATCTTTTTGTGTAACATGGAAACTTAGCAACTTTTCCCAAATGAAGTTCTGAATGAAATCATTTAACATTTGAATGAGCTCATATATAAAAGGATTAACCACTTTGACAGGTACTAAGTCTGCAGTACACATAAATTTACTTTGTCTTACTGGACATCTTGGTTTTGCTTTTGTTTTTTTTCCAGGTTACATATTTCTCTTATTTCAACCCTCTAACCCCATTCTCTGAAGCCTATTTGATTTTCATATCAAAGGAAAATGAAAGCAAAATGGATAGGTTCTACTTGTAATCAACATCCGTTTACTGTCTATTGTGGTTCAGAAGCTCTTCGCTAGCCCTATGGAAGGAGACAAAGAATAGAAAAGATAGCCTCCATCTTTGAGACAGTTGCCGTTTTGTTTAAATAAATCAGATCTACATGCAAAGAGAAAACAATAATTCTGCGATAATGTATAGATATTCCATGGTCATATGGGGTAGGTTGGATATGTTCACACAGAGGAGACAAAGTCAATTGGTGTATTGGGCGGGAGCTAATGAGGATATATGGGGAGAAAAGAATCATCTCTTTGACCAGTGCTATGCTGGGTGTTCCGTATAGTATCTGGATAATTCTGAGCTCTAAAAATGGTAAAGACTGGCAAAGAGAAAGGCAGGCAGTGATTTTCATTAAGATCACCTGGTACTAAACAAACAAACAAAGGAACCTGCACCCAGCCCCCACCCTCAGAGATTCTGTTTCCGTTTCCGGGGCAGGGAGCCCGGGTCTCCACACTTTATGAAAGCTCCCAGGTGATTCTAAAGTGCAACAAAGGCTGAGAACCTCCACGTTGGGGCAAAGACCAGATGACAAATATTGGCAAGTCTGTGTAGAGAACTAATGCATATGAAAGGGTTTTCTAAATAACACACTACTGTGTGAATAAAGACTTACCATTGTTTTTCTATGTGTAGTTTGTACCTAGAGATCCCCTGAAATGACGTTGAACTAGTGCACTTCAAGTGCGGTGCTTATGCACTTCAAGCAGGATTCTGAGCACATTGTATTGAAGTGGGCGTGTGGGTTTGTGGGGAGGAGGGTGAGGGCGACTAAGAGAAATGCCAGGCAGGGCTGGAGGAACGGACCCATGAGTTCTCTTCTGTGGATTCCAGGTCTGAAGCAGCAGAAAGTTACGCCCAGGGCTTGCCAAACAGCTCAGGAACCTTCTGTTAGGAGATTTCAAGGATGCCTATTTTGTCATAGGGCTAGTTGAAGTGAAAATGCCAAGCTGGAGAGGAACAAAAGATGGGATTCAAGAGTTTGACTCATAGTTCATGCTCATTAATTGTTTGCTGAAATGAGGACAAAATGTGGGATGATGATGTAGCACTAAATAGAAGAGATGGCCTAGCAAATTAGATCATGGTGTTTGGATTTGATGCTAATGGCACCGGAAAGCCATGATGTAACCTTGAGTAGTGTTTAAGGACCTGTAAACTACTGAAAATTGAAGAAATAAATGTGTGTCCAAGGTTATTCATCCCTTAAGAGGACTTTAAAGAAGAGCATTTTCATCATGAGAATAATGGTCGCTATAATGGTTTATTTAAGCAAGATTGTGGACTCTTCTTTTCTGAACAGGGTTGCACCTTCCGGTAGGGCTGGTTGTTCATGTCACACGAGTGAATAATAGTGTTGGTCCTGAAATCAGTCTGTCCTGTGCTCACTAAGCCATGCACCCGAGTGTGGACTGCATCAGCCCAGATGAAGGGATGCCTTTTCCCACCTCACACAAAGGCACCCCATGGAGTATTGGCAGCCCATCTCTGAAAGTCTGAAGACACAGTGCATGCTCTTCTGCTTAGGTAGTCTCTTAAGGTCACTTCCAGACTTGGGTAGGAAACCAATGATGTGACCAGTAAAGTGGAAGAAAGAAGAGAAGATTAAAACGATCAAATATAAGAAGAAATGTAAAAGAACAGCAGAGTGAGGTCCCAAGATAAGTGGAGTCTCCACCCATGTCTTTCTGATATTGTGAGTAAACACGGAGAAAAAGTTCAGTGACCTGATAAATGGCAGAAATGAAAACGAGGCAAAATGCAACACAGAGGCATTTGCAATAAGAAGCAACATGAATCTGGCATCTAAATCCAGCAATTGTATAACCGGGGCTAGAAAAAGTCCATTTTACCAGCAGCAAGTCTATTTTTAGAGAGAAAATATAAAATGAGTATGTTTCCAGTGGTCCTCTGCACTTCTTTTCACTTTCATCCAAAATCCCTTCCTCCTCAGCCCATTCCAACACCTCAGTGGAACTGGATGGCTACTGCTAATGTTTTATGTTTCAATTTGGATGATGAGTTTCCATATTATGTTCATATCGGCAAGGCTCTGCCACTCTCACCTCTAACTGCTAACTTTTCTAGTACACAGTCAGAAAAGGAAGTCCTTAACTCTCACAAGCAGTTTCGTCTTGAAACTACCTAAGAAATGTCTCAAGCCCCTTTCAATTTCTAAGGAACGCAGAATTTGCACATTAGAAACAGAGCTCACAACACCTAAGCAAAGAATTTCATAAAAATAAATGAGATTAGTTCAAAGGATATTTCTCTTTAGGCTCACAGTATATCCCACACTTTTCAATAGACCAAGAAGACCTGTGGTCAACACTCTGGATTCCTATCCCTATAAGGCTTTTGCATGGAACATCACTGATTCCTATGGGTTCCCGCTGAGGAATTTATAACATGATCTGTTTCCCTTGGGATGAGCCTTTGAAAATTTATTTATTCATCCAACATTTAATAGATCCCCCACTGTGTTAGATGCTGGGAACACAAAGATCGCTAAGGCATGGCTACTGCTTCCAAAGTCCTTATTTAGGAAGAGAAGACAGACATTTAATTTAATAAATGCCACAAAATACTCTGGTGCTACGACATGTATGTCTGGGGAAGAGAGGGGACACAAAGGACAAGGAGGTGCTCCAAGGCAGAGCAAACTGTGGGAATAAATAAAGCAGCCGTGTGTCAAAGAGTGTGGGATAGTCAGGAAGATGCAGGTAGATCCAGTTGACCAATCGAAATCCTATCCTTGGAGCAGGTGGGATAAAGGATAGGTCCAGCAGGTAGGATAAAGGATAGGTCCAGGTAGACGAGGTGGCCGACGGGCCCAGTGGGAGTGTAACCCATAAAGCCACAGTCTTTACAAGACTTGGCCTCCATAGGATGGTCTATAGTTCCCAGATATGCCTTCAATGAAGCCAATTTAATGTTTAAGAGCAATTCCAGAACGTGTAGAGTTGGGGGTTGCCTAGGAGACAGAATGCTCAGACAGCTACTTCCCTATCGCCTCTGGTTCTCAGAGCTGAATTCCTGACCATCTTTAGTCTCTGCCTTAACTGTGAAAAAATAGATTTTAAAACATGGAGTTTTCAACATTTTACTGTTTAGTGCTGGGTTTAACTGTTTAAACCTGTCACTGAATGAAGATGAAAAATTTGTTTCACTATACGATACTGCCTACAGTTAAAATGACATCTCTGTTTCTCTCTTTCTCCTTTATTCTCTCTCTTTTTGAAACTGGCTTAATAATTCCCTTGGAGTAGGGATAGGGGATTTTCATTAGTACCAGATCATTTCACCTGCCTTTTCTCCCTGAGATTTCCAGTTTCCTGACATGCGCTTTTCTTTAAAATTTCTACCCCTCACTTGGTTTTCCATGAGCTTCCATGGTCTCTCCCTGTGAACACTGCCCCTCACTTTTCTAACTTCTTACCTGGAAACATATAACTGGATCCCTTACTTAATTTTTCTTCCTTCCATCCTCCCTTTCTTTCTTATTGAAATACAGTTGATATACAGTATTATGTTAGTTTCAGGGTACGACATAGTGATTTGACATTTAAATACATTGTGAGATGATCACCACAGTAAGTCTAGTAAACATCTGTCCCCACAAAAATCTATTATAGTACCATTGACGACATTCTCTATGCCGTACGATATATCCCCGTGACATTTATTTTACAACTGAAAGTTTGTACCTCTTAATTCCTTTCACCTATTTAGCTCCCCATCCTCAACCTCCCCTCTGGCAAAACCACCTCCCCTCTGTTTTCTTATGAGTCTCTTTTCATTTTGTTTTGCTTTTTAGATTCCACATATAAGTGAGATCACATGGTGTTGGTCTTTCTCTGAGTTATTTCACTTACCATAATACCCTCTAGATTCATCCATGTTGTTGCAAATGGCAAAATTTTATTCTTTTTTATAGCTAAGGTTCCATTGTGTGTGTGTGTGTGTGTGTGTGTGTGTGTGTGTGTCACATCTTCTTCTTCTTCTTTTTTTTTTTTTTGCGGTACGTGGGCCTCTCACTGTTGTGGCCTCTCCCGTTGCGGAGCACAGGCTCCAGACGCACAGGCTCAACGGCCATGGCTCACGGGCCCAGCCGCAATGAACATAGGGGTGCATGTATCTTTTTGAATTAGGGTTTTGTTTTCTTCAGAGAATATGCAGAAGTGAAAATGGGTAGTTGGATCACAGGATAGTTGTATTTTTAATTTTTTGAGGAATCTCCATACTATTTTCCATAGTGGCTGCACGAACTTACAATCCCACCAACAGTGAGAGTTCCCTTTTCTCCACATCTTCACCAATACTTGTTATTTGTTGTCTTTTTGATGATAGCTATTCTGACAGGTGTGAGGTGATATCTCATTGTGATTTTGATTTGCATTTCCCTCATGATTAGTGATGTTGACTATCTTTTCATGTGCCTATTGTCCATCTATATGCCTTCTTTGGAAAAATGTCTATCCTCTGCCCATTTAAAAATTATATTTCTTATTTATTTGTTGTTGAGTTGTATGAGTTCTTTCTATATTCTGGATATTAACTCCTTTTCAGATATGGGTGCATATCTTTTTTCAAGTGTTATATGTTCTTGTTGGATTGATCCCTTTGTCATTATGTAATACCCTTCTTTCACTCTTGTTACAGTCTTTGTTTTAAAGTCTATTCTGTCTGATATAAGTATTGCTACCCCAGGTTTATTTTCATTTTTATTTACATGGAATATCTTTCTGCATCTCCTCACTTTCTGTCTGTGTGTCTTCAGATCTGAAGTGAGTCTCTTACAGGCAGCATATATATGGGTCTCATTTTTTTCTAATTTTTTTAGCTATTCTATGTCTTTTGATTGGAGCATTTATTCCAGTTACATTTAAAGTAATTACTGATAGATATGTACTTATTGCCATTTTATTAATTGGTTTTTGGCTGTTTTTGTAGTTCTTCTTTGTTCCTTTATTCTTTTCTAGTTCTCTTTCCTTATGATTTGATAACTATCTTTAGTGTTACATTTGGATTCTGTTCTCTTTATTGTTTTGTTTATCTTTGTAGGTTTTTGATTTGTGGTTACCATGAGGTTCATGTATAAGAACCTAGATAGATAGATAGTTAGATAGATAGATGATAGATATATAGATAGATGATAGATAGCTAATAGATAGATGATAGATAGATAGATAGATAGATAGATAGATAGATAGATAGATAATAGATATATAGATAGATGACAGATAACTAACAGATAGATGATAGATAGATATATACATAGATAGATGATAGATATATAGATAGATGATAGATAGGTAGATGATAAATAGACACATAATCTACTTTAAATTGATGATCTCTTAAGTTGAACACATTCTAACAGCTCTACATTTTTAGTCCTTCCCACCATGCCTTGTTTCTGACATCATATTTTACATCTTTTTATTTTTCTGTACCCCTTAACTTATTGTAGATATCGATGATTTTACTACTTTTGTCTTTTAACCTTCCTATTAGCTTTGTAAGTCATTGATCCAGTATCTTTACTGTATGTTTGCCTTTACCAATGAGGTTTTTCCTTTCATAATTTTCTTACTTGTGTCCTTTTCTTTTGTGCCTAGAGAAGTTCCTTTGACACTTTTTATAAAGCTGGTTTAGTGGTGCTGAACTCTTTTAGCTTTTGCTTGTTGATAAAACTCTTTACCTCTCCTTCAATTTTGAAGGATAACCTTGCTGGGTAGAGTATTATTGGTTTAGGCTCTTTCCTCTCATCACTTTGAATGTATTGTGCCACTCTCTTCTGGCCTGCAATGTTTCTGCTGAAAAGCCAGCCAATGGTCTTACAGGAGTTCCCTTGTTTGAAACTTGTTGCTTTCTCTTGCTACTTTTAAAAGTCTCTCTTACCTTTAATATGACATCTTAATTACAAAGTGTCTTGGTGTGGTCCTCTTTGGGCTCATCTTGTTTGGGACTCTTGCTTCCTGGACCTCATTGTCTGTTTCTTTCCCCAGATTAGGGAAGTTTTCAGCTATTATTTCTTCAAATAAATTCTCTGCCTTTTTATGTTTCTCTTCTCCTTCTGGGACCCCCATAATGCAAATGTTAGTATGCCTGATGTTGTCCCAGAGGACCCTTCAAGTACCCTTATTTTTAAAATTTCTTTTATTTCTTTTCAGCTAGGTTGATTTCCACTGCTCTGTCTTCCAGATCCCTGATCCATTCTTCTGTATAATCTAATCTACTTTGATTCCCTCTAGTTTTTTTGTTTTGTTTTAGTTATTGTATTCTTCAGCTCTGATTTGTTCTTTTTTATATTTTCTAACTCTTCTTTGGAGTTTTTACTGTGTTCATCCATTCTTCTCCTGAAAATGGTGAGCATCTTTATGATCATTACCCTTAATATATTGGGTAGATTTCTTGTCTCCATTTCACCTAGTTCTTTTTCTGAGGTTTTTGTCTTATTCCTTTGTTTGAAACATATTCCTCTGTCTCCCCATTTTGCCTAGTCTCTTATTTTATTTCTGTGTATTTTGTAGGTCCATTTCATCCCTTGATCTTGAAGAAGGGGCCTTATGTAGAAGAGGTCCTATTGGGCCCAGAAGCACACTCCCCTTGTCCAATGGAGCTAGATGCTCCATGGGTATCCCCTTTGTGGGCTGCGCGTGCCCTTCTGTTGTGGCAGCACTGATTGCTGGCCTGCCTGGCTGTATGGCCTGGCTACACTCAGCTACTGTGGGTTTGCTAGTGGATGGGCTGGGTCCCTAGGTGGCTTACTGTGTGGCTTGACAGTGTGTGGCTGCTGCAGGCCTGCTGGTGAGCAGGGCAAGTCCTTAGCACTAGTAGGCTAGAGGGAGGATTCCAAGATGGTCCTTGCCAGCACTGGTGTCAGCACGGAAGAACAAGAGGTCAAAAATGGCTGCTGTCAGAGTCTCAGTCTCCAGGAGGAGTCCTAGTTGCCACCTGCCTCTCCAAGATGCTCGCCAAGATCAGCAAGGTCTGATCCAGGTGTCTTTCAAACTACTACCTCTGTGCTGGGACTCAGAGCATGTAAGATTTTGCATACACTATCTAAGAGTGAAGTTTCCTATAGCCCTGTAGTTCTTCCAAAGTAAGCTCAGTTTGTTTTCAAAGCCCGACTTTCTGGGGGGCTTATCTTCCAAGTGCCGGATTCCTGGGCTGAGATGCCCAATGTGGCACTTGGGTCCCTTGGTCCTTGGGGAGAACTTCTACAGTCATGATTTTCCTCCTATTTGTGGGTCAATGACCTGGGGGCATGGATCCTGACTAGATCATGTCTCTGCCCCTCCTACTCATCTTGTTGTGGCTCCTTCTTTATATGTTTAGCTGTGGAAAATCTTTTCTGCTAGTCTTCAAGTTGTTCTCATAGACAGTTGCTCTGTAAGAGGTTGTAATTTTGGTTTGCTCTTGGGAGGATGTGAGTTCAGGGTCTTCCTACTCCACCATCTTGACTCCCCCCCTCCTTTACCTAAATTTCTGAGGGCTTCTGTAGAATGTGAATGTGCCCCATTAATTAGGGCAGCACTGCTAACATGCCAGCTACAGAGTAACAAAACAGTCCATCTTCATATTTGCTGCCCATTGCCTCTCCTAGGCCATTTCCCCTTCTTCCAGGGTGTTTAGATGGTGGGTAGAAATCCCTTGGTCACAGGGAGAATTGTCCCTACCCCAGGCCCAAAGATGAATTAGGTCCAAACCAGTCATGGAAATCCCCTTCTCCTTGGCCATTGATTGTTCTAAGTTTAGACATCTGACCCACATCTGGCCAATGGAATGTAAAAGGAGATCTGGAGACCACCTATGATAAGATTTTGTGATGATGTTTGTGATAAGTTTCCTAGAGCTACTATAACAAAATGCCACAAACTGGGCAGCTTAAAACAACATATACGTACTCCCGCACAGTTCTGGAGGTTATCAGTCTGAAATCAAGGCTCTAAGGAAGAATTCTTCCTTGTCTTTTTCTCATCTCTGATGGTTGCCGTTCCTTGGTTTGTAGCTTCCTCTGCCTCCGTCTTCAAGTGAGCATCTTCTTTCCATGTATTCTTTGCATTTCCTCTCTGAGTCTGTCTCTGTTTTCTCTTCTTACAAGGTCACCAGTTATTGGATTGGGACCACCCTAATTCAGTATGACCTCTCTTAATTAATTACATCTTCAAAGGCCCTATTTCCAAATATGGTCATATCCACAGGGTTAGGACTTCATCACACTTTTTGGTGGACACAATTGAAACCACAAGGCCTTTTGCCCTTTTCACTTTACCTTCTTGGAAGTACAGCAGCCATCTGATGACTATAAGGTTATAGGCATGAAAAGACTCTACAATTTGAAGATGGGTGGAAAGGAAAGCTAAGGGAACAGTAGGTACCTAATAGCATCACAGCACAGTTGAACCACTGCCAGCAACCGTTTACTTCTAGACCGCTTGATTTGTCAGAAAGTGACCCTGAGCTATTAAGTCACTGCCAGGTTTTCTGTCACTTGTAGTAAAAATATCCTAATGGATACACCAAAATCTCCCTAGTTCATAACAGAATTAGAAAAATAAGTAAGGTAGTAAAATTTTCATAGAGCAAGATTCATTAAATTTAAAGGATATTTTAAAATTCTGAAGTTATATCATTCTCACCTTTTTGTTATTAAAATATGCTTTCTTTTATGAAATGATGGTGATTATAGAAGGTCATTTGTTTTTTAGCATCCTTACTTGGAGAAGGAAGGGAGGAAGGAAGGAAAGGATGAATGAGTGAATGAATGAAGGACAGAGGAAAAATTTTGGAAAGTTAGTTTTTCTCTAATTTTCAAAAATTTTTTCTTTTACCTTGTGAAATCCAAAAGTCTATGATGGTAAAAATGCTGCTGAATTTGCCTTGAAACCTAGAATTAGTGATATGCTGCAGCTTCGGGCACCAGCTCATGAGAGGAGGTGGTTAAATTTCCAGGAAGTGGCTTGACATCACCTTGGTAACTTGAAATCTGACATGGTGGGAGTATTTACATCACGGACATCTGCAGATACTATAAATCCAATCCCTTCTCCCCCAGCTGGTTGTTTTCCAGCACAACACTGCCCCATACCTGCCTCTTACAGGTGTCCAGGGTGTCAGCATGCAAGGGACAACTCATACCGAATAAAACAAACATGAGATTGAGATGGACCTAATTTAGTAATTTAAAATTTTACAATGTAAAATATTCTGTCTCATTGCTTGTTGAGTTATCTGACAGTCCATTTCCCTCATGAAAATATTAGCTTTGCCTCAGCAGGAATCACATCTGTTCTATTCACACAATATCCTCATTGCTTGCCACAGCATGTAGTGGGCTCTGGGGTCCTCATTTTCCTAGGAGTCATTATCAGAGATTCCAGTCATCAGGATGCTTAGGGAAGCAAAAGTTATTGTAACATAAGAATATTTACCAGTGAGGGATCTGTAGACAAACGAATCCCTGTCCTCAAGGGGTGTACATTCTAAGATGGCTAAGGGGAAAATGCAAGTAACAAAAGTACCATGTAATTTCGAGTAGTGAAAATCACAAGAGTGTGAGTTTTAAACAATCTACTGTAGTATGTTCAGTTAAACACTGGTTCAATGGGAGGTTTATAGGTGTTGAAAAAACTTAAATGGTTCTGTAGGCGATACATTTGGGGAATGTTGGTTAAACCAAGTTAAATTGGTGTCTTTATTGCTAAACTGCTCAGAGCCTTTAATATGATACTGTGAACCTTTAATCTGTGGTAGTGAATCTTTACTTTGACCATGGAATCCATTTTTGAGTGCATCACCTATAATTAGCTTTCCACAGAGCATATTTTAGGAAACACGAGCACATTGTCATCTTAGATTTCTTGAAAGGTTTATGTCGATTTCCTTGAGGGGCTTTTCTATGAGGCATTAAAGCAAAAAATATTTAGGAATTCCACCCCCAGACAAACCAGAGAAGTTTATATAGGTATATTCTGCCCACCTTTTTACAGATACGGAATCACCAAGATATGAACACTTACCTATTACAATTTTAGAGTACAGCGGTTACAGGTATTTCCCTAATTGGGAAAAAGTTCACTCTCCTCTCTAATTGGATAATTAACACTCCCAATATATCAGATATGTTATTTAATCAAAATGTTAATTTTCTTTATGTCAACTGTTTTTCAAATGGTATAATGAGTAAAAACCATCTTTTCAATCATGACGAGAAAGAAGGAGACCTCAAAGCCATTTTAACTTAGCATTTGGTTTTCAAGGCAGACCTGAACTCCCTCCATCCCAATAAGACATTCCATTTCCATTTACAATCTCTGGAGTGATAAGTGTCAAAGTCTCATTTGTTTATATGGCCTCATTTTTTTCACATCCTTTCAGACAACTGAATGTTTCTGCTCGTAAGGCAGTGTGGTGCACTGATGAAGAGCTGAGGCTCTGGAGGCAGCTTGTGTTCAAGTTCCAGCTCTTCCATTACTAGCTGTGTGGCTGTGTGCAAGTTACTTAAGCCTCAGTTTTCCTCAGCTGTGCAATGGGAATAATAGCAATAACATCTGCCTCCTGAGTTACTGAAAGGCTTAAAAAAGACAATATGTATAAAGCACTCAAGGTAGTATTACTGTAGCTATAGCTCTCTTAACAAGCGCTTAGAACTATTGTTATAGTGACTCACTACCATGCACCTTTGAATTCCAAGCCCTCTCTTTCTTACTCAGCTAAGTCAAAGAAATTCATTTCCTCTAACAGCTTCCTCACTAGGAGGCTCTCCCAAGCTTTCAGTCATTTCAGCTGCCCTTTTCGGAACGAGCTTCAAGTTTCACTGGCTCTCTTTAGTTTTAGGATTTCTAACGGAGCTCAGTGCTCTGAAAAATGCCTGCGTAGAGAAACAGAACCATTTGTGACTTCAAAATTACATCAAACTGTTCTCTGAAAAGGTGTGTGAAGCCTTCAGCCTTTCTGTTGTCAGGGGGAGTGGGCTATTTTTAGCATCCAGTTCTGCACAGATCTTCTTGGATTCAGTTCTGATTTTGAAGGGGGGAAATTACAGGATGTTTCTTGTGACAGGACTAAAATCACAGAAGGGTTGGAATGATTGGTAATGATGGTCTGTCTTCTGTTTAGCACTGACAAAAAGTTGAGTTCTTTTACTATTTTTTTTTCAGGAGAGGGGATAAATTAAGCTGAGGAGGTTAAAAAAGTTCTAGGTTTAAAAGAATTTAGAGATTCAACATTCTTTTTACTATATATGGTTTTTCTATGTCATTGTACCCAATCAAGAGAATACAGTGGAAAATACCTTCACTAGCCGGAACTCAACTCCCTGAAACCATGATTTAAATAGATTAGAAATATAAACTTCCTGAGAAAACATCAAATAACATAAAGCTAGCTGACCTCAGTGATTAATCAAAAATCAACTACAAGGGTATGTCCGTGTATAAGTTAAGTCAACCCAACCTCCTATTCCTTATACATGTAACATTCTATTAAAATTTAATCTCCATGGAAGAAGAGATTTTTGTCTGTTTTGTTCTCTGTTATGCTCGCAGCCTCTAGAAGAACACTTGGCACAGAGTAGGCTTTCAGTTGATATTTATCAAACGGATTGATGAATGAATGAACAGTATGTTTCGTACTGGAAAGATGGGAAGTGATAGTTCCGAGTTACGAAGCAGAGGCATTGCAAGGTCTGTAATAATCAACATAATATCAGTAATGTTGGAATGGAATTGGCCCTCTTCAAGCAGAGCAGTTGACTTGTAAAGTATTAGGAAAGATACTGATGAAGTACTGACTTCTTAAAAGAAATGATTGATTAACCAGAAATATTATTTCATCTGAACGGTCTACCGATTCCAATTAATTGAGGCTTCAAGTTGAAGAGTAAAGGTGCAGACCTTGCCCTTAGTAACAAAACTTCATGAAAATCCATCCTTCAGGGCTTCCCTGGTGGCGCAGTGGTTGAGAGTCCGCCTGCCGATGCGGGGGACGCGGGTTCGTGCCCCGGTCCGGCAAGATGCCGCGGAGTGGCTGGGTCCGTGAGCCATGGCCGCTGAGCCTGCGCGTCCGGAGCCTGTGCTCCGCAACGGGAGAGGCCACAACAGTGAGAGGCCCGCGTAC
>NW_020837952.1:0-26232 GCF_003676395.1 Aethalodelphis obliquidens | reverse complement strand
ACAACAGTGAGAGGCCCGCGTACCGAAAAAAAAAAAAAAAAAATCCATCCTTCAGCTAAGCATTCCCAGATGTTCTGATGAGTTTGATGGTCTCTTGTTTTATCTTTGAGAAGCGGCCACCCCAATTTAACTCCATATTAATTTTCTGGCACTTAACTGTGACTAGCTAACATTGGCGCAGAAGGTCCTGTCTGAGCCTTTCAGAGATGCAGAAGATGAGAGGCAGGGAAGGGAAGACGGAGATTAGGTGTTAGGATCTAAACTGTGGTTGCAGTCTCATGGTAGCTGAGTGGGCTCTTCATAAAGCAAATTATGGCAATGCTTCCATTTGTAATTTGTATTGTCCGGGTACAACTTTGTGTCATTAATCCTTCTTTACTTTTCAAAACTAAAAATGATAGGCAATTGCCTCGGGGGCTTTTGTAAACAATGGCATTTGCATTTTTATATCATTCAGCATGAAGAGAGTTAATCTTACATTAACTTCATGAGTACATTTGAGGTGCCTTCCCCCTCTTCTATTTCTTTCCTTTATTTTTTGAAATGGTGGCAGAGCTCTATGGGATATTTGACTGCTGTTCCATTATTTGAAAGTAAACCTGATCTAATCTGGCCTCACCAGTCCGTGGAAGTTCCTGTGGCAGCACTCCATCTTCTCAAACAGTAACTTAGCATCCCCTCTCTCAAACTGTCCCTATTTATTTTGGAGACCGCCCCCCCCCGCCCCCGGAAGATGTGCTTCACATTTGCCTACAGACCCGTCTGTCAGACACGGTTAGCACGTGGCGTCCACCACGACCTTCTGTTGGCTGCACTTACTCATGTCTTTGCCTTGCTGCCATTGATTTGCCTACAATGCCAGGAACCACTGTCTGAGGTGAGGACGTCAGTGTTCATGCCCAGAGTGCTATATTCTTGGGGTGTGGGTGTGGTTTATGCAGAGGAGGGGAGAAAGGCCCTTTCTCTAATTCCCTGCGACACTTGGTCACTGGGCCCTTAAGCTGATCTGATTATATCCAGAGTCCTTTCTACGCTTCCAGCTTCTGACTTCTACCCTCACTCAGAATCTTACAAATTCTGTGAACACAATAATTCTGTCACTCATTATTATGACAGAATTATTATTATTGAATTATTATGTCAATAATTCTGGCACTCATTCCTTGGCCAAAATTGTTTTGGAAACATTCTCTAAGTTTCTAGTTACCACTCCTCCCCCAACCCCACCCCCAGGCTGGGCTAAGGCATCAGCTGGGGCAAAGATGCCACAATCGGGGCTTCCCTGGTGGCGCAGTGGTTGAGAGTCCACCTGCCGATGCAGGGCACACGGGTTCGTGCCCTGGTCCGGGAAGATCCCACATGCCGCAGAGCGGCTGGGCCCGTGAGCCATGGCCGCTGGGCCTGTGCGTCCGGAACCTGTGCTCCACAATGGGAGAGGCCACAACAGTGCAGAAGCTCCACGGACATCACTGGTACAGAGAGGTTTTGTGTGTGATGGGAGCACAGCGAGGGGATGGAATGAATGCGCTCTTTAGCGGTGGGTTAAATGCTCTCTTACAGAAGGAATCCTTTTTCTCTTACTTCTGAAGTGATGAAACAAAACCTAACCACCTTGGGCTCCACACACCATCTCCTTCAGGGCACCGCTCAGGTGACTGCTGCCCACCAGCCCTTCCAGGGCCTGGGGCTTAGTCATCCCTTTGTTGAATAGAAAGGGACTTGGTGGAAATTTTTCTTAGGGACAAGGAGTTCTTCACATGCTCCCAGGCTAGAATTTGTGTTTGTTGGGCGCCTTGGAACTGGTAGCATTCCTTTTCCTCTCCTCCAGAGCCATGAAACAGGCAGCCTTAGCTGCTCACTCCATTCTGTGAACTTCTCAGTTCACAGCTGACACTGAATCCCAGATTGCACCAAAGGAACAGCCTTTCGTCTTTTTATTTGTTTTTTCCCCTCCGCCTATTTCTTTCCTCAGCCTCAGTTCCATCTTCTTGCTGTCCTCACTGGGGAACAACTTTGACTTCTCTTCCTCATGTTTTCCTGATTTTAGCTGGTCTGAAATCCAAACACGTTTTAAGAAGGAAAAGTACTGAGCAATAATATTATTTAAAGAGCCATTGGCTAGGACACACCAATCCTAAAAGGAACAAACAGAAAGGTTTCTGAATTCCCAAATGGAATTTCTATACATTAGAAATGTCTGTGACCCAACATTTAAAAACCATCATATTCTAGATAATGACCAAATAAAATTAATTATGAGGTTTGGTTCCTTTGGAAAAAAAGCTTTGAACTAATTCAATTCATGCCTATGAGGATACTGTGCAAGTTAATATCGAATTACTAACTTAAATAATACAAAGGTCCAGGAGTGAATAAATTTTCATTGAACTTGGTTTGTTACCCAGATATTATGGGCAGTTGGCTCACTTTGCTTCTAGGATAATGTAATGTAAAAAAAAAAAAATCAAATTTAATTTCTAAGATCAGATTCCTAAGCTAAAGCCAGTACCATATGTTAACTGTAAATATTCCACTTGACTAGCAATTTAATTTTTCTACAATTTGTTATTCAATCTCCTAATAAACATCAACAATGCAGAACTGGAGAAATTTGAGGAGGAATGTTAAAGGGGTATTTTTAAATAATTCTAAGTGTTATAGTACCTAGACACATAAAATTATATGGTATATAGTTATAAGTGCTATAAGCAACAATAATAAATTTCATTTTTGAGGCTTACTATATACCAGATAACTTGTGAGACCTTTACTTACATTATCTCATTTAATCTATGCAGTAGATAGGTTTTAAAAAAATTTTTATTGGAGTATAGTTGATTTACAAAGTTGTATTAGTTTCTACTGTACAGCAAAGGGAATCAGTTATGCATATACATATATCCACTCTTTTTCAGATTCTTTTCCCATATAGGCCATTACAGAGTGTTGAGAAGAGTTCCCTGTGCTATACAGCAGGTCCTTATTAGTTATCTATTTTTTATATAGTAGTGTGTATATGTCAATCCCAATCTCCCAATTTATCCCTCCCCCTTACCCCGTTTTCCCCCCTGGTAACCATAAGTTTGTTTTTATGCAGTAGATGGTTTTAATTCCCATTGTACAGATTAAGACACTAATGCTCAGTGATATTAAGAACTTCCCCAAGTTAGTATAGTCTGCTAGAGGCAGGCCCAGGATTCGAACGTACACATGTCTGACCCCAGAGATTATGCATTTAATCCTTGGGCTATGAGGCAGGAAGGAGGAAGCCACTTAAAAAAAAAAAGATTACATCTCAGTGTGCAAAAGTATATAGAAGTTATTTTTCTATCCCCTCATAAAATTGTCACATACATTCAGATTAGCTAAGGATCTGAAAAAGTAAATGCTGGAAAAGGTGAGAAGCCAAGAGCAAGAGGGGTGGATGTTTGCCAAAACCAGTGGGTAGAGTAAGCCAAAGGGCAACCAACAGAGAGCACAGGGGAGGCAGAGTCTGAGGGAGCCAGGAATCAGGACACGAGGGTGAGCGGGGTAGAAAGACACTGCTGCCGGACATCACACAGAAGACTGGGGCCGGGGGACAGGGGGTGCAGGGATGAGAGGGCAACAGGAGTACCCAGAGCAGAAGCTTGTACCAAGGCAGCTTGACTGTGGCTGTTCATATCACTGCTTCTACATTTTCTAATTCTCCATGTCAATAGCCCGTCCCTACAGAATCTATCTAGGCTTATGGCACTGGAGTGGGATCAGGCAGTTGGAGGCACTAAGCTGAGGCAGAAGGAGAATCCACGCACCTGTGCAGGAGAAAATAGTGCCTAAAGGCTGTATTTAATTTAATTTAATTTATTTATTTAGGCTGCGCTGTGCATGCAGCATGCGGGATCTTAGTCCCCTGACCAGGGATCGAACTTGTGCCCCCTGCATTGGGAGCGCAGAGTCTTTACCACCGGACCTCCAGGGAAGTCCCTAAAGGCTGCGTTTTAAAGACTCCAGGTAGATAAGTACCAGGAAGTATGACCTTCAGTGGGCTTTGCTTCTTCAACCCCATGATCCTCACTGCTTCTAAGAGAGTTCTACTAGATTATGCCCACACGTCTCCCAAGAGCAAAATTCAGCTCTTAGAGACAGCTTAATCTGAGCCCACAAAGAAAAATTTTCTCAGTTACATTGCAAATGACAGGGCACCTCTCACTCATTAAATTCAGTGAGTCATACATTATTCAGAGCCATGTACATATCATGGGTTAACCCTCGTCTGTTTCCATCTTACAGGACATGTTCTAATTGCCAATTTTCCCCTTAGAATGTAGTACTGGAAATTGCATGTTTCATTCTATATGTGGCTTGACCAGTAGGAAGTACAATGGATGTACTACTTCCTTAAAGGCACCCTGATCTTTTATTACTTGTCATTTAAATTGCATTATCACTGGAAGCTGCCACATCACGCTGGTATTGAGTTCATGGCCACTGAAAACTGCTAGATCTTTTTCACTTAAACAGCCACTACCAAGCCAGATATCCATCTTATATTTATGAAAACCCAGTCGAAAATAACTTTTACATGGGTCTTTGCCTGTACTCCTGTTAATTTCTTTGTGGTTTTAGTGGCCCAACATTCCAAATTGCTGAAGGCAGGTTGAATTCCAGCCTGTTTATGTCATTGAAATCAACAGCGTCAATACTTCAGGCTCTGCGATATCTGCAGATATGATAAAATGCCTTCTATGTCTTCAGTGAATTAAATAATTTTCAATCGAAGTCAACAAATATTTTATTGAGCACATGTTATGAATTAGCCACTTTTCTAAATGCGAGGATGAATGAGATGTATTGATGATGTCTGGATGAACTAGACAGAACTCGTGCCCAAGAGGCTCACGGTACCTGGAGGAACAGGCATGAATATGGCTAAGTACAATATGATATGAGTAGGAGTTCACTGGTGGCACAGTAGATAAGAATCCGCTTGCCAATGCAGGGGATACAGGTTCGATCCTTGGTCCGGGAAGATCCCACATGCTGCAGAGCAACTAAGCCCACGCTCCACAACTACTGAGCCTGCACTCTAGAGCCTGCAAGCCACAACTACTGAGCCCGCGCACCTAGACCCCGTGCTCCGTGACAAGAGAAGCCACCATGATGAGAAGCCCGTGCACCTCAATGAAGAGTAGCCCCCGCTCGCCACAACTAGAGAAAGCCTGTGCACAGCAACGAAGACCCAATGCAGCCAAAAATAAAAAATTAAATCTTAAAAAAAAAATGGTATGAGTAAAGTCCTATGAAAACATTTAAAATTAGCAATTTACTGAATTGCTTTAGCCATTATTTCAGTTTCTTCTTTTTTCAATTAACAAATCTTTATTGAACATGTATGATAAACAGGACAACTTAATGGGTTCTTGGGATTAAAATAGAAAAGAAAACTTGTGGTCACTGCCTTACAGAGAATATCTCAGAGGCATATATGCAAAAATAATTACATCATAGTGATATCAGTTTCTCATATACAGTCGTCCATCGGTATTCATGGGGGACTAGTTCCAGGACCCCCACGAATACCAAAATTTGTGGATGCTCCAGTTTCTTATATAAAATGTTACAGTCAGGTCCTCTGTATTTGCAGGTTCTGCATCCGCAGATATGGGAGAGTTGACTGTAGGTCATCTTCACTGAACCTGTTGGTTTTCAAATTTCCAAGTGGTGGGTATGGTACTAATTCAACCTGAAGCTAGGTCTGCATAAAGCTACTAGATCAAATGATTGACCGAGGACATTGTTGCACCTGAGCTGAGCACAGTAGAATGTGTGAATTTGATTATATTAAGAATGCTGATGCACGTGACCAATACATTAGAAACATACAAATATCTCATCATACCAGCACCTTCTGTGATTTTAAGACAACAACAACGTGAAAGATAGTACACAAGACAGATTCATCTCACATATTGCTGCCTCTTCCAGAACGCAAAGATAGCAAGAAAGCAACAGAAAACAGACCCTCTCCTGCAACAATGAATGTAATCCTGGCCAGGGGCTCACTCACCACTTTACAGCCCCAATAATAGTTCAGCTATGCCACATCCCTGCATCTTGTAGCCAGCCACCAAGCATGACCACACAACATTTGGTAGCTGAAGCTAAAAGAATTATTTGGGTGGTTGACTAATTGTTCCTTTACCTTGCCTTCCAGATAGGAGGAAGAGGAGGAAACCTTTCTGTCCACAGTTTTTACTAGGCTGGCAAATCTACATGGGCCCTGTTCACATTTACTAATCTGAGTCTTAGCAGGAACAAGAGATTACCTATTCAGATGTGAGGGCTCTTGGCATTTTACACGAAAAACAATGACTCAAACCTGAATATAATTGAAAGAAGGGAGATTCGTTCCATAGCATCTAGCCTCCATTCAGAGCTTTCTTTTCTCCCTGACACCATCTGCCCTAAGAGAGACTTACGCAGCCCTACTCGGGCTGTCCTGGCCCCTGGTCCTGAGGCAGGCACCAAACTATGCCTTCCCCAGCAGGAACCCCAGGCTCAGACCTTTCCTTAAGCCGCGGCTGTGTGTGAGGCTGGTGCTCCCTCAGCCAGGAAGCAGGCCAGGGCCAGCAGCCCAAGGATTTTCAATTGACTTTCTGTTTGTTTTTCTTTTTATTTCCTTCCCTCCCTCCTTTGCTTCCTTCCTAAGTCATTTGAGTATTTTATTACTAAATTTCAAAACTCAGTTGTTGGCCAATGCAAGTATGAAATACAATTTTTGAAAGATGTAATAAAGATGAAATAAACTGTTCCTAGAGAGCCAATGGAGCAAATCGAGTCAGAAATTGAAAAATGGTGCTGGAACAGTTGGACATTCATATGCAAAAAAAAAAAGAACATTGTTCCTTGAACAACATGTAAAAATAAACTCAAAATGTACCATAGACCTGAATGTTTGATGTAAGACTGTAAAAGTTCTAGAATAAAACCTAGGGAAAAAAATCTTTGTGACCTTGGATTAGTCAAAGATTTCTTAGATATGACACAAAAGCACTAACCAGAAAGCAAACGATGATAAATTGGACTTTATCACAATTAAAACCTTCCTCTCTTTGAAAGACACTTAAGAAAATAAAAAGACTAGCTACAGGCTGAGAGAAAATATTTGCAGAACACATATCTAATCAAGGACTTGTAGCCAGAGTATATAACTAACTTTCCAAAACTCAGCAATAAGGAAATAAGCAACCCAGTTTAAAAAAAAAAGCGGGGGAGCTTCCCTGGTGGCGCAGCAGTTAAGAATCCGCCTGCAAATGCAGGGGACACGGGTTCGTGCCCCGGTCTGGGAAGATCCCATATGCCGCGGAGCAACTAGGCCCGTGAGCCACAACTACTGAGCCTGCGCGTCCGGAGCCTGTGCTCCACAACGGGAGAGGCCGCGACAGTGAGAGGCCCATGTACCGCGATGAAGAGTGGCCCCCGCCCGCCGCAACTGGAGAAAGCCCTCACACAGAAACGAAGACCCAACACAGACAAAAATAATAAAAAATAAATAAATAACCCATATACCAACTGAATACTATCACATTAAAAAAAAAAAAGGGGGGGTGGTTAAAAATTTGAAAATCTTTCACCAAAGATGACATGCAGATGACAAATAATCACATAAAAAGATGCTCAACATTGTCAGTGATTAGAGAAATACAAATTAAAACCACAATAGAAATACCACCTATTAGAATGACTAAAATAAAATGAAACCAACAAAAAGTGCTAAGAGGTTGCAAAGCAACTGAATTCATGCACTGTTGTGGAAATGTAAAATGGTATAGCACTTTGAAAAACAACTTGGCAGTTCCTTACAGTATTAAACATATACTGACCTTATAATTCAGTAATCCTCTTCCTAGGGATTTACTCTGGATGAATGAAAATCATAGTCACACAAAAACTTGCACCCTACTTTTATAGCAGCTCTATCCAAAATTGCCAGAAACAACCCAGGTGGTAAATGGATAAACAAGTTGTAGTATATCCATACAATGGAATACTATGCAGCAATGAAAAGGAATGGACTGTGGATACAGGCAATGACTTGGATCAATCTTAAGTGCATTGTGCTAAGTGAAAGAAGCCAGACTCCAAAGAGTACATATCGTATGAGTCTATTTAGATGACCTTTTGGAAAAGGCAAAATGATAGCAACTGAGAACAGGTTAGTGATTGCCAAGGTCTGGGGGATGGGGAAGGAAATTGACTACAAAGGGGCACTGGGGAACTTTTTGAGTGGCAGAAATGTTTATATCTTTATTGGGGTGATAGTTACATGGGTGTATACATACATAAAAATTCATTAAGCTGTACATCAAGATTTGTGTATTTACTGAAGTAAAATTATATCTCAATTAAAGCATTTAAGAAATGAAGATGAAACAAAAACATCTTCAGGTAAAGGGAAACAGAGAGAATTTATTGCCAAAAGACCTGCATTAAAAGATGCTACTAGATGGGAACTTGGATCTTCAGGAAGAAAACAAGCACGTTAGAAATGGTGACTATGAAGATAAACATAATATAAATACATTTCCTCAGGTTTCCCTTTATTTATCTTTTGGTGGGGGCAGATAGAATACAAAACACCTACATTATGTAGGGAGATGGTGGGGGGGATTTTTTAGGAAACAAAGAGAAAGCCACCTAATCAATTAGGGATTCCTAGCTCCTGAAAATTTGGTTCTAGCTTAATGCCATGGTGCAGAGTAGATTCACGCTAGGTCTTCATGATGCCAAACAACCTGGTGAATAAAACAAATTTGAGTCAACTATTCCCAAACATTACAAGTCGGGCATTTGGTGTCCACGACTTGCTGTTAACAGATATTAAAAAATGTTTGTTAGGGGCTTCCCTGGTGGCGCAGTGGTTGAGAGTCCGCCTGCTGATGCAAGGGACGCGGGTTCGTGCCCCAGTCCGGGAGGATCCCACGTGCCGCGGAGTGGCTGGGCCCGTGAGCCATGGCCGCTGAGCCTGCGCGTCCGGAGCCTGTGCTCCACAGCGGGAGAGGCCACAGCAGTGAGAGGCCCACGTATGAAAAAAAAAAAGTTTGTTAGATAATTATAACATAACTTCTAATTCTAATATTTTAAGAATCATTCTACAAAAGACAGAATTAATAAGTTGAGGCCTACTATGGGTAGGAAATGCCAAAGTCATGGGCTGAGATTTAAACTGAGGTAAGTTTGACTCCAAATTCTACTTCACTATCAACACTGCACTGATTTTAATCCTGTGTTTCCTATATGTAAAATGAAGATAGTGATAAAACCTATCTCACAGTGTTGTTATGGGGATTAAATGAGAAAATGTCTGCAAAGTACCTGGGATATAATAAGAACTCAATAAATGGGAATGTGTCCACAAAAATATATGACCTATAGTTGTTTTTTTAAAAAATAGATCTTTATTGGAGTATAATTGTTTCACAATACATATGTCCCCATATCTCCTCCCTCCCATCTTTCCTATCCCACCCCTCTAGGTCATCTCAAAGCACCAAGCTGATCTCCCTGTGCTATACAGCTGCTTCCCACTAGCTAGCTATTTTACATTAGGTAGTTTATATGTCGATGTTACTCTCATTTTGCCCCAGCTTCCCCCTCCCACCTCGTGTCCTCAAGTCCATTCTCTACGTCTACATCTTTATTCCTGCCCTGCATCTAGGTTCATCAGTACCATTTTTTTTTCTTTTAGATTCCATATACATGTGTTAGCATACAGTATTTGTTTTCCTCTTTCTGACTTACTTCACTCTGAATAACAGTCTCTAGGTGCATCCACCTCACTAAAAATAACTCAATTTCGTTTCTTTTTATGGCTAAGTAATATTCCACTGTATATATGTGCCACATCTTCTTTATCCATTCATCTGTCGATGGACATTTAGGTTGGTTCCATGTCCTGGCTATTGTAAATAATGCTGCAATGAACACTGTGGTACATGACTCTTTTTGAATTATGGTTTTCTCAGGGTATATGCCCAGTAGTGGGATTGCTGGGTCATATGGTAGTTCTAGTTTTAGTTTTTTAAGGAACCTCCATACTGTTCTCCATAGTGGTTGTTCAATTTATATTCCCAGTTTATACCAACAGTGCAGGAGGGTTCCCTTTTCACCACACCCTCTCCAGCATTTATTGTCTCTAGATATTTTGATAATGGCCATTCTGACTGGCATGAGGTGATAACTCATTGTAGTTTTGATTTGCATTTCTCTAATACTTAGTGATGTTGAGCATCTTTTCATGTGCTTCTTGGCCATCTGTATGTCTTCCTTGGTGAAATTGGTCTATTTAGGTCTTCCACCCAGTTTTTAATTGGGTTGTTTGTTTTTTTGATATTGAGCTCCATGAGCTCATGAGCTGTTTGTATATTTTGGAGATTAATCCTTTGTCAGTTGTTTCATTTGCAAATATTTTCTCCCATTCTGAGGGTTCTCTTTTTGTCTTGTTTATGGTTTCCATTCTTTTTTTAATTTTAATTTTTTATACAAAATTTTATAAAATAAAATAAAATTTTATTTTATTCTTTATATTTTTTTATTAGCCAACCATTTTATACACATCAGTGTATACATGTCAATCTCAATCTCCCAATTCATCACACCACCACCCTCACCCACCGCTGCTTTCCCACCTTGGTGTCCATACGTTTGTTCTCTACATCTGTGTCTCAATTTCTGCCCTGCAAACCGGTTCATATGTACCATTTTTCTAGGTTCCACATATATGCATTGATATGCGATATTTGTTTTGCTTTGCAAAAGCTTTTAAATTTAATTAAGTCCCATTTGTTTATTTTTGTTTTTATTTCCGTTACTCTAGAAGGTGGGTCAAAAAAGACCTTGCTGTGGTTTATGTCAAAGAGTGTTTTTCCTATGTTTTCCTCTAAGAGTTTTACTGTGTCTGGTCTTACATTTAAGTCTTTAATCCATTTGGAGTTTATTTTTTGTGTATGGTGTTAGGTAGTGTTCTAATTTCATTCTTTTACATGTAGCTGTCCAGTTTTCCCAGAACCACTTATTAAAGAGGCTGTCTTTTCTCCATTGTATGTTCTTGCCTCCTTTGTCATAAATTAGGTGCCCATATGTGCATGGATTTATCTCTGGGCATTCTATCCTGTACCATTGATCTATCTATATATATATTTTTTGCCAGTACCATACTGTCTTGATTACTGTAGCTTTGTGGTATAGTTTGAAGTCAGGAGGCTGATTCCTCCAACTCTGTTTTTCTTTCTCAAGATTGCTTTGGCTATTCGGGGTCTTTTTTGTTTCCATACAACTTGTAAAATTTTTTGTTCTAATTCTGTGAAGAATGCAATTGGTAGTTTGATAGGGATTGCATTGAATCTGTAGATTGCTTTGGGTAGTATAGTCATTTTCACAAAATTCATTCTTCTGATGCAAGAACATGGATTTTCTTGTTTCTCCATCTGTTTATATCATTTTTGATTTCTTTCATCAGTGTTTTATAGTTTTCTGAGTTCAAATCTTTCATCTCCCAAGGCATGTTTATTCCTAGGTATTTTATTCTTTATGTTGCAGTGGTATATGGGAGTGTTTCCATAATTTCTCTTTCTGATTTTTCATTGTTAGTATATAGGAATGCCAGAGATTTCTGTGTATTAATTTTTTAACCTGCAACATTACCAAATTCATTGATTAGTTCTAGTAGTATTCTGGTGGCATCTTTAGGATTTTCTATGTATAGTATCATGTCATCTGCAAACAGTGACAGTTTTACTTCTTTTCCAATTTGTATTCCTTTTATTTCTTTTTCTTCTCTGATTGCTGTGGCTAGGACTTCCAAAACTATGTTGAATAAGAGTGGTGAGAGTGGACATCCTTGTCTTTTTCCTGATCTTAGTGGAAATGCTTTCAGTTTTTCACCATTGAGTATGATGCTTGCTGTAGGTTTGCCATATATGGCCTTTATTATGTTGAAGTAGGTTCCCTCTATGCCCACTTTCTGGAGAGTTTTTATTCATAAATGGTGTTGAATTTTGTCAAAAGCTTTTTCTGCATCTACTGAGATGATCACATGGTTTTTATTCCTTAATTTGTTAATGCAGTATATCACATTGATTGATTCGCATATATTGAAGAATCCTTGCATCCCTGGGATAAATCCTACTTGATCATGTGTATGACACCTTTAATATGTTGTTGGATTCTGTTTGCTAGTATTTTGTTCAGGATTTTTGCATTTATGTTCATCAGTGATATTGGTCTATAATTTTCTTTTTTTGTGATATCTTTTTCTGGTTTTGGTATCAGGGTGATTGTGGCTTCACAGAATGACTTTGGGAGTGTTTCTCCCTCTGCAATTTTTTGGAAAGGTTTGAGAAGGATGGGTGTTAGATCTTCTCTAAATGTTTGATAGAATTCACCTGTGAAGCCTTCTGGTACTGGACTTTTGTTTGTTGGAAGATTTTTAACTATGGTTTCAATTTCATTACTTGTGATAGGTCTGTTTATATTTTCTAATTCTTCCTTGTTCTGTCTTGGAAAATTGTACCTTTCCAAGAATTTGTCCATTTCTTCATGGCTGTGCAGTTTATTGGCATATAGTTGTTTGTAGTAGTCTCTTATAATCCTTTGTATTTCTGTGGTGTCAGTTATGATTTCTCCTTTTTCATTTCTACTTTTATTGATTTGCATCCTCTCCCTTTATTTCTTGATGAGTCTGGCTAAGGGTTTATCAATTTTGTTTAGCATCTCAAAGAAGCAGCTTTTAGTTTTATTGATCTTTGCTATTGTTTTCTTTGTTTCTATTTCATTTATTTCTGCTCTGATCTTTATGATTTCTTTCCTTCTACCGACTTTGGGTTTCCTTTGTTCTTCTTTCTCTAGTTGTTTTTAAGTGTAGGGTTAGAATGTTTATTTGAGATTTTTCTTGTTTCTTGAGGTGAGAATGAATTGCTATAAACTTCCCTCTTAGAACTGCTTTTGCTGCATCCCATCGGTTTTGGGTCGTCGTGTTTTCATTGTCATTTGTTTCTATGTATTTTTTTTTTTCTTCTTTGATTTCTTCAGTGATCTCTTGGTTATTTAGCAGTGCACTGTTTAGCCTCCATGTGTTTGCGGTTTTTAGGTTTTTTTCCTGTAATTGATTTCCAATTTCATAGCATTGTGGTCAGAAAAGATGGTTGATACAATTTCAATTTTCTTAAACTTTCCAAAGCTTGATTTGTGACCCAAGATGTGATCTATCCTGGAGAATGTTCCATGTGCTCTTGAGAAGATAGTGTATTCTGCCACTTTTGGGAGGAATGTTCTATAAATATCAATTAAATCTATCTGGTCTATTGTGTCATTTAAAGCCTGTGTTTCCTTATTTATCTTCTGTTTGGATGATCTGTCCATTAGTTTAAGTGGGGTGTTAAAGTCCCCTACTATTATTGTGTTACTGTCAATTTCTCCTTTCATGGTTGTTAGCATTTGCCTTATGTATTGAGGTGCTCCTATGTTGGGTGCATAAAGATTTATAATTGTTATATCTTCTTCTTGGATTGATCCTTTGATCATTATGTAGTGTCCCTCTTTATTTTAAAGTCTATTTTATCTGATATGCATATTGCTATTCCAGCTTTCTTTTGATTTCCATTTGCATGGAATATCTTTTTCCATCCCTTCACTTTCAGTCTATATGTGTCCCTAGGTCTGAAATGGGTCTCTTGTAGACAGCATATATATGGGTCTTGTTTTTGTATCCATTTAGACAGTCTGTGTCTTTTGGTTGGGGCATTTAATCCATTTACATTCAAGGTTATTATTGATATGTATCCTCCTATTACCATTTTCTTAACTGTTTTGGGTTTGTTTTTGTAGGTCATTTTCTTCTCTTGTGCTTCCTTCCTACAGAAGTTTCTTTAGCCTGTTTTGTAAAGCTGGTTTGGTGGTGCTGAATTCTCTTAGCTTTCACTTGTCTGAAAAGCTTTTGATTTCTCCATCAAATCTGAATGAGATCCTTGCTGGGTAGAGTAATCTTGGTTGTAGGTTTTTGTCTTTCATCATTTTAAGTATATCCTGGCACTCCCTTCTGGCCTGCAGAGTTTCTGCTTGAAAATCAGCTGATAACCTTATGGGGATTCCTTTGTATGTTATTTTTTGTTTTTCCCTTGCTGCTTTTAATATGTTTTCTTTGAATTTAATTTTTGTTACTTTGATTAATATGTGTCTTGGTGTTCTTTTTTAGGGTTTATCCTGTATGGGACTCTTTGTGCTTCTGGACTTGGGTGACTATTTCCTTTTCCATGTTAGGGAAGTTTTTGACTGTAATCTGTTAAAATATTTTCTCAGACCCTTTCTTTTTCTCTTTTTCTGGGACCCCTATAATTTGAATGTTGGTGTGTTAGTGTTGTCCCAGAGGTCTCTGAGATTGTCTTCAATTCTTTTATTCTTTTTTCTTTATTCTGCTCCTCATCAGTTATTTCCACCATTTTGTCTTCCAGCTCAATTATTCATTCTTCTGCCTCAGTTATTCTGTTATTGATTCCTTCTAGTGTATTTTTCATTTCAGTTATTGTGTTGTTCATCTCTGTTTGTTTGTTCTTTAGTTCTTCTAGATCTTTGTTTAACATTTCTTGTATTTTCTCAGTCCGTGCCTCCATTCTATATCTGAGTTTCTGGATCATATTTACTATCATTACTCTGAATTCTTTTTCAGGTAGATTGTCTATTTCCTCTTCATTTATTTGGTCTTGTAGGTTTTTACCTTACTCCTTCATCTGTGACATATTTTTTTGCCCTCTCTTTTTTTTTTTTTTATGAGTCAGATTGTATTCCTGTCTTATGGTTGTTTGGCCTGAGGCTTCCAACACTGCAGTTTGTAAGCTGCTGGGTAGAGCTGCGTCTTGGTGCTGAGATGAGTACCTCCATGAGACCTCAGTCTGAAGGTTATTCCCTGGGGTCTGAGGTTCTCTGTTAGTCCAGTGGTTTGGACTCAGAGCTCCCACCGTAGGAGCTTCGGCCCGACCCCCAGCTCATGAACAAAGATCCTGCAAGCTGCGTGGGGTGGTGGTTCACTTGGGAGTTCTCCCATCTCCTTGGGCATCAGAGTCCCCTCCAGTGGCTGGCAGCCACCCTAGTTGTGGGGAGACGCTAACTCGGCATCTCCCCACGCCACCATCTTGACTCTGTTCTTAAATATGATTCTTGACCTCTAGCTAATACATCTTATAGTTGGCGAAGACTTCAGTGAGGGGGAGGGTGTGGAACACCCTATTTTTTGGACTGATCACTGAACCGTCCTATGACCAGAAAACACCTTAATCTTGAGAGCCTTCTAATCATACCTTCAGGTAATCATAGGCTTTTTAAAGGAGGAACAGAAATGTTCTCCCTGTAACCCATGACACTACATATTGGAAAGTGGAGTGAATTTCAAAGAATCCTCGGGTTGTCTCTGGGTGCTTTGAATTAGCAATGATTACCTCTGACGCCTACCCCAGCCACATTTTTGGACTGAAATCTGCTCTGAAGCAAAGGGTTGTCTGATACTACTTTCGATTAAATACGGACTAAAGGATTTCATTGGATTCCCCTAATATTTGTTGAGCTTCTCTTGTTTGCTGGACCCCATCCTAGACACTTTCTCATATATATTTATTTAGATTTATTTCAAGAAGAATACTCTTTAACGCGGTTGCTGCATTTCCTGCAAATGGTTTCCTCGGTGTTTCAAAATATATGAAAAACCCGAGAAGTATCTGTGAGGCTCTTATGATCAATATTTAAACAATTGATGAAAATTGTGTCTCTTATTTGGGCATTACATTTTTCTTCTAGTATCGCAGAGATTAATCCTATTCATCCTAAAATAGTGATTGTGAATCTTCTTTGGCAGGATGGCTCAAATTCCATGATAAATACAGACATTCTGTTTTCCCCCCACCATGTTCAGGGGGGGGGGAAATTTATGTGTTTGTTTACAAAGCTAAAGAAATAATAAATAATTCTGAGCTTTCCAAAGGGTATTGTAAATTATATATTAGCTTTGGGGGGAATCCATTTACAACTCTTCCGATGGTTGGCTTCGTCCTTGTATGACTTGCCATAGTTTAAATCATCCATTTTAATGCCTGATGGGTCATTCTGAGCCCCACTTGCTCTGTTTTCCACATGGCTCACCCTGAGTCAGAACTTCAAAGGAAATTTTTAGTGTTCTCTTACTTCACTCCCTTAGTTGCTTTTCCTCTCTTCACTGTCTTGTCTTCCCCACTGCCTCTTTTAACTTATTTCCCCCAAAATTGCTCCTACAGACACACAAATGCAATTCAGTACCTTCTCAGCCTTGTCTGTTTCAAACTGATTTCCTATTGCCACCTCGTCAGTCCCTTTCCCACAGTGACACATCTGTGTCCTCGGGGTCTCAGGAGAAAATTCCTCCCTTCCTCAATACCACCAGGAAAGGGAGGAGAGAAGCTCACCATGTGCCAGTCCTTACCTTTCCCAGACATGATCTCCTAGCAAGAATTCTGCAAGAAGGCATTGTCATCTCCATCTTACAGGATGAGGGTCAGAAAGTGTAAGCAATTTGCCCAAGTTTACAAAGCCAACAAATGTAGAACTGAGACTTACATCCAGGTCTTTCTGACCACAAAGGTCACACTATTTCACCATGTTATCCTATTTTCTATGACATACAGGATCACACTCAAAATTGATCAGTCTAGCACTCAGAAATTTCCTTGATCAGGATCCAGTTTTATACAACCAGTTTCATATTAGCCCCAAACTCCATCCAGGCTCTCCTGATTTATGTCTTAAGGTAAGATGTATTGATACCCACTAGCCTGGAAAACCCTTCTCTTCTGTCCCAAGTCTACCCATTCCTCAAGATTCACCACGTTCATTTTCCGTAGGACCTTTCTGACACCTTGCTCCCAGTTATATTTGGGGGGATCTCTTTAAAATATAGATTCAAACTCAGACAAACTGGAGTGTGGCCAGAGTCTCTGCATTTCTAACAAGGTGATGTCAATGCACCACCGGGTACACATGCATCCTTGTCCATGTACAGGATGCAAAGATAACTGGTTCTTTCCTAGGACAACCTCAGCAAACCAAACCTCACAGCTCAGGAGCCCAATCACAGGTAAGGGGCAGAGCTGGCTTGGATGAATCACCTGAGGAGAAACTGTTAGAGAGCCAGCCACATGTCCACTTCAGTTCCCCAGTAGGGCAGTGAGAAAATCCAGCACAAACCCCCCAGGAATGCCCGAGAGACATAAAAGTAATAACCAGCAGAAAAATCAACCTTTTGATAGGGGAGATGATTTTATTTTTGACTACAGCTCATCTCGATTAGTTACTTGTTTGCAAAAAGACTTCCCTCTTGGATCCTTTCATTTTATGGAAGAATAATTGAGATGAGCAGAGCATTATTTCAAATTCTCTTACTAGAATGGATTGTGAATCACCCTCTGTCATGACTGTGGCCAGTGGCCCTTGGACCATACTTAATTCAGAGACTATTGCCATGACATGTTTCTGAGGTCAGCTAAAAGTTTCTAGGCATTCATATTTTAATTGGTTTCCTTCCAGTTTGGGGCTGTATGCACTAAAGAAAAACAATGCTGGACATTAGTTAAAGGTAGTAAAAACAGACTTTCTTCAGTAACTACTGCAGTAGGGGAAAAGGACTTCAGTACAAAACCAAACTCAGCTCTGATCCATGTAGAGGTGCAGAGATGGAGTCAGGGCTTGAGCAAAGTCAGGAAAGTGGAAAATTACAAAAAGCAAGTGGCGGGGGTCGGGTGGGGGTGGTGTCAATGTGATTAGGCCACCTGGGATTATTAACTGGCCCTTATGGAAGTGAGGCTTTTATCCTCCCACAGAGACTGGGAAAAAGAGGCCCTGCCTTCAGGTGTTGGTTGGAACAAACAGTAAATTCTTTAGTCAGCCTTGACTTTTCCCAGACAGGAACTTAAGGGGGGCTGGGTCATCCCAGGGACACAGCCTTGAGCTGTTAGAAGCCATGTTAGTGTTTGTTCAAAGTCTTAGTGTTGGGGGTAGACAAAATCATTCGTGATGAGACAAAATCAACAGTTCTCAGAGGTAACCTAAAGAAATCATGCTAATAATAATCTTAATATATACAGCTGTTACCATATGATTCCTCTTTGTCACTAAATTTATAATTTCATTTACTAATATAAAGTCAAATGAATACTACATATGAACTTTTTACTTGAGTAGAAGACTAATTGCACATTATGCCCCAGTAATCCCTGAAAATATTCCTAAGTAAGAGCATAATATGTACAGAATCAGCTCTAAAGGATAGCCAACTGGAAACAGCTTTTTAAATGGAGGAGCAAGGTTTGGTGGATGCATAACTCAAATAGACAACTTTTGCCCACCAATTTTAAGTGGTGATAGGAAATCAAGGAGTTAGTCATAAAAGCCTTTAAATAGGCACTTGAACAAGTGAATATAGGATGGAACTTTTTATCATTCCTTTCACTGTAGAAAAATTACTGAAACAACTGAAAGAAATGATCTCTGTTCTCTCTGGGGCTGTTAAAAGAATATGTGCTCAGTTAGTTATCAGAATGTTTTTCCAGTACACATATACTCTACGGAAATATATATATATCTACACACATATATATGAAAATGTGAAAACCTCCATAAAGCTGACAGAAATGAAAAGCAATTCTAGAAAAATTGCCCATCATTCATTCATTACTGGTTGTAAAATGGTCTTACGTTTGCAATAACAAGAAGCACTAGGTGGGAGAATATGTAATAGAAAAATAGAATAAATGTTTCACTAAATCAGATATTCCCTTGGTGAAATTGGTTCTGCACTGTATGCTGAAGGTTCAACAGGAAAAACAAAAGCCTCGTCTTACTACACATTGCATTTGGGCCTAGATGATGGCAGCAGATCTGGGTGAAAATTGAACAAAGCAATTTTAGGTAGGAATTTGCAAACGTATAATCAAATACCTAGTGGCTGGCACACAGTAGGCATTTTGGAGATACATGTTAAGTGGAGTTTTCGAAATGCGTATTTTGGTCACATGTAAATAAAGTATTGGAGATACTGAGTAATATTTACATTTCAAACTGTTGAATCAGCCCTAAATAAGCATCTTTTTCAAAGAAATGATAAAGGGAAAGAAGCTCAGATTGTTCAGTTACAAAGAAGCCATATTATCAATGTGATCCTTTCTCACTGTTACACAGAAGCAGTGAATTTAATTGGATACTCCGGGCACCAAATCTTCTCTCTAAGAAGCATAGCTGAGATGGAAGAAAGAAGCCAGAACGGCCTCTGAAGAGCCAGCCAAAGCTCCTGGAGTGACAGCCGGCAGGTTTAAATCCCTTATCACAGGAGAAGCACGCGGAGCCCCAACCAAAGCTTATTTAATCTCATTTAGCACAGGATTTAAATAATTTTGTTTATCTGGTTTCTACGCCACAACTTAGAAGGGTTTTATATAATGTTAATTTCCTGGGCTGGAATTGTCGAGCATCATGCTTTAAGAAATACCAGGTCCCACTTTGGAACCTGTCTGTTTTTATCCCGAGTCCTAGTTCAGGACATCTGCCTCTCTCCCCACTTGACTCCCCTGTATAATTGTTTACATCTCTAGCTGTTCTCCGATTAATTTTTGTATTCCTCTTTCCTTTAAAACCTTACCCCAGACCTTGACGCTGCGGGTATACAATAAATGCTCGTTAAACACTATGAATAGAAAATAGAGCATGAGAAGATTTCATGTCCTGCTGGAAGCAGCAAGAAGTCACGTATGGCTGGTGACAGTGTAGGAAGAAACTAAAATCAAAGGGCTGATGCACGAGGAAGCCCAGCTATATGGGACTGACCCTTCGGTGTAGGGAGAAAGAGCTCTACCCACGCGCACCTCAGGAGCTCTGGGGTACTGCATGGAGATTCAGAGGAATACGGTACCTGGTGCTTAGAACGACCACACTGTCTTCTGAAGGCTTAAACGAGGAGCTATGTGCTGGGTTTACAGAGGCATGGGAAAAATGAGAGGCCATTTTTCTATCAAATTGGCAAAGATGTTTTCTAAAGATACCTATTTTACTGTGCCCTTAGCGGAACCCAGTGCCGCTAAGGGCACAGTAAAATAGGTATGCTTATAAACGGTTGGGTGGTGCAAACAGTTTTAAGTTTTAAAAAGTTGTATACTGTTTAAAAACAGTTTTTAAAAGTTTTAAGCACAATGCAAGATGCTTGCAAAAACGTATGACAGGATGTTTACTGCAGTATTAACACTTACTATGAAAAACTGCCCATCAATAGAGAAATATTGACCAACAAAGATTTGTAAAAATTAAATTAGAATATTTCAATATAATATAAATGTACACACCTGCATTAAAAGGATGCACGTGCATGTGAAAAGATATAGATTAAGGTATAGATTAAGATACAGATTAGTGGTTGGTAGAGTTACAGGTAGCTTTTATTTCCTTCTTTATAATTCCGTGTTTTCCAAATTTTCACCAATAGATATGAATTAATTTACTAATTAGAAACAAGAAGGAATTTTCTGTGTGTGTGTTCAGGGGTAGGCTTTAGCTATATGGAAAATTCATTTATGCAGAGAAACCAATTCCTTGACCATATTATTATAGACCCTTAGGAATTGTCTGCTATATGCCTGATATCTGTTAGGTCCTGAATATTCAAAGATGAAATACATGGTCCCTGCCCTCATGGAGCTTAGACTCTATGAGGAGACAAGTTTTCACTCTAACGTTTACTGAACATTCACTGGTGCTAGGCATTTTATTTAGTTTATCTCATTTAACCCCCGTGATAATTCTTTGAAGTAAATATTATTTTTCTCTTCATAGCGAGAAGCTGAGGTTTAGAGAGGTCAAGTGACTTGCCCAAGATCACTGCCAGTAAGTAATAAAGGAGAGCTTCAAGCCCAGGCAGACCGGTTCTAGACGCTCTTCTTCAACAAGACTGTCTCAAACAACTGTAATTAAGGAGATATATGCTAGGATGGAGGTAAATACAGAGTGTTACTGGAGCACTTAGGACATGTTTCTAACCCATAGTTAGTGGAGAAGAGGATGGGGAAGGCTTCCTGGAGGAGGTGTTGTTTTCACAGAATAGAATGTTTATAGGAGTTGGGGTTAGGAGAGGAGCAAAAGGGGGTTCCAGGCAGAAGCCACATGCACCCGTGATCAGAGGCTGGAGAGAAGGGGGCACACTCTCCAGCAACGCACGTGGTTCCCTTCTGTCTGGAGCAAGGGTGCGAGGGGGCGTGAGGATCAGAGAGTAAGACTGGGATCTCAGAGCAAAGGGACACACTTGCCTCATCCTACGCTATTGTGCAAAATGAAAATCTCTCTTAGTTTCCACTAGTGGGTAAGGAAAAGGGTTAAGCAGGCTCTAAAAATCCCATCCTTGTTTGACTGATTACTGCCATGGTAACCCAGCAGCAGCCGACACTTGTCAAGGCCTCTTCTCTGGATACAGTAATAAACAGTGATAAAACATTACCTCAAGGCTTTATATTTTTGCCATCAGTTAAAATTCTGTTCTTGGCTATGGTGAAGACTTCTTCAAATCACAGCCAAAAAAAAAGAGAGAGAGAGAGAGAAAAGAAAAGAAAGCAAGGGAGAGAAAGGTATATTTTTAAATAATGCACTGGAAATACTTTATGCATATGCTTTAAGAATTCAAAACCCTTAACATCTTAGGCCCTTGAAAAGGCCAAAAACCTTCACAAGGTAGAGTGTTCTGAAAGGGCTTTCTCCCTCCTGAGAATAAAGACTTGACAGAAGGTAAACAATGACACTGCATTTTGTAGCTCCACGAAGCATTAGCTCCATTATGTCTGTAATGATTTCTGTGGTGAACAGCCGCTCCCTCACCCCTCCTTTCCCTGCTAACTCTCGCTGAAAGAAAGGAGCCCAGGCTCCCCATTATAGCTGTGTGACAGCTGTGCGATGGGTGGGAACTTGTTTCTAAAACAACCCACAAATATTTAGATTTGGTGCCATTCTGAAAGCTACTCTCAACGCAGGCAGCTACTCTTCTTCTAAGAGGCAATTCCTTAGGGTAACTGAAGGCTCTTCAGCTTTGAGAGGTGTCTCAGCTGGGTCCAAGTCATGGCTCCCACTCCTTCTAGCATCTTCCCTCTCAAACCTTAGCTAACCTCCAGGAGTTCAGTTTTCTGCTTTGTAAAACAGGCTTTAGACATCTTCTTTGCAGTAGAGCTGAAAGGACCGGGGCTAAGGAATGTAAATGCGGTGGGCGCACATATACTGTATCTTCTACAGTCAGTAGCTATTATTATGTATTTAGAGTCACAAACTCAAATGATAAGTTTATTTAGATAATAAAACACCATGAAAGAGCCTAGGCAAAAAGTTTTCAACCCCAAGTTTATGTATCATAGTTCATACATTTTTAGTCACGCTGTTTTTCATGTCTTAACGTTTCTGAAATTGGGATGTATCTTACCATTGGCAATGATTTTCCTTACTTAGTGGATCATAAAATAGTGGAGCATCTTACCGTGGAGGAAGTCTCAGATGAGATGAAATAGGGTAATCCCTTTCAGCATATGGAGCATTTGACTTTGGTTCCAGGCCAACAGATAAAAGAAGAAGCCAACCCCTACTCTTATTCAATAAATCTCTGACAGAGAAGATAAGATTCATGGCAAGGACCCATCTCATCTTTCTGAGCTGTTGCAACCTGGCAACACATCTGTTCCTAAGAAAAGACACATCAAAATCATCCATCTACTCAGTCTCCTATGTAATCTATACCATCTGGTGGCACCTTTCAGTATCTCAACTGTCCTTCTCCCACCACACATGCTGCTGCTAAAACTAAACAAAACAGAAAAAGACTTTAGTCTGAGATTTTCAAAGCTGTTTCTAAAGTGAAACCAGGCAGGAATGTGATGAATGTAATTTTCCAGCCTTGTAGAAACACGTTGATAACAGCAGCAAGGCTTACTGTTGGGGGAGGAAAGAGGAAGATGTTCGTGCAAACACACACACACACACACACACACACATCCCTCTGTCCCATATTATGGAGCTCTGCCTTGAGGCTTCAGGAACCCCCAAAGCCAGAGCTCTAAGGGAATGTAGGTGGGTGGGACTCTAGAATAGCTGGTGTCACCTGCTTGGGAACAGGAGATGCACACACACGCGTGCACGCATGCGCGCGCACACACACACACTTTTACAGGTAACAGAACAAGACTGTGAAACGGGTTAGTAGATATTTGCCTGGGAAACCAACCTGCAAGGGCGCTAAAATATCATTGGCATACATCGAAACTAGGAGACCTGCTAACTCAGGTGTTTGAGAGCAACTCTATGTGGTGGCTGAAATGCAAGTTGGTTCCGTGCCCACTAAAGGAGATACTGACTTCTAGGAGAAACAGTTCAAAACCAAAAACTCCCTACAGGTGCTAAACCTGTTTGAAATGAGTATCTGTGTGGTGCTCACGGGCAAGTCCCATAGTGCAGTTATGGCATCGGCCACCAATCCTAACATCCCGGCTGCTGAAAGTAGGGCTTGGGGTCAGTAAGTTCAAACAACTGTCAAGAGTGGCCCTCCTTGTGAACGAACGAGTTAGCCTGCTACCGTTACACGGTTTCCAGTTGATGATACCTGTCTACGTGTGTCAGATGGTTTGGAACAAAGAGCAGTCAGTGCCTTGCTCACGAGAGGTATAGAAATGGGAGAGACCTTGGAGAACTGTCTCCCAGCAACAACATAGTAACGTGGCATAGTGGAATATAGTAGAGTAGCTCCCACCCCGCTAAACAAACATAGTGAACTACATATGAGAACAAACATATTGAAACATATACTGAAAGAATATCCGTATGAAGAGGCATAGGTTATAGCCTGCCTAGGAAGGTCACGTGGTCCAGCTGTGGTCTGGGGCAGTGCAGGGTTAGTCTTTCCACGGGAAAGAACTTGAAATGAAAAGGTCAATTCACAGAGAAGGGAATAGGACAAAGGAAACAATGAATAGTTCTTTTCCCTTTTTATTCAGAGACATACCTATTATATAGTTCATAATTCAGTGGGGAGGATAAATCTGGTTGCTTAAAAGTAGTTGGAAGAGTCTTAGCCTAAAGGCGATGCAAGGGTTCATCGTTCAGCTCTGGAGAGCAAACTGTTTCTTCTTTCAGCACAGATGGCTTTTCCTTTCTTTTGGCTATATCTAGCAGTTCCTGGTCCTCCTACTTCAAGGACTTGAATTGGTAGATAAAGCCAGTTACCAGATTTGAGATGACTGGAACTCCAATCATTTTGAATTTATATATCAAATTATCTATAAAATATACATGGAGAGAACATTTTCTGCAGTTTTAAAGTGTATAATTCAGGGCTTCCCTGGTGGCGCAGTGGTTGAGAGACCGCCTGCCGATGCAAGGGACGCGGGTTCGTGTCCCGATCCGGGAAGATCCCACAGGCCGCGGAGTGGCTGGGCCCGTGAGCCATGGCCACTGAACCTGAGCGTTCGGAGCCTGTGCTCCGCGACGGGAAGGGCCGCAGCGGTGGGAGGCCCACGTACCGCAGAAGAAAAAAAAAAGTGTATAATTCAGCTATAACTTCAATTTATAAATTCTAAGCATTTTCTCCTTTTCCTAGAATTAGTACATTTGATTTCAGTCCCCCATGTAATAATAATTTTCTTTATAACTTTTACTAATTGTCAGTCTAATGCTATTTGAGAAGGTAACATTGATATAATAGTCCTCCCTCAATATCTGTGGGGGATTGGTGCCAGGACCCACCTGGGATACCAAAATCTGTACATGCTAAAGTCACTTATGTAAAATGGCATAATATTTGCATATAACCTAAGCACATTCCCCTTATACCTAATAACAATGTAACTGCTATGTAAGTAGTTGCTAATGCACGGCAAATTTAAGTTTTCCTTTTTGGAATTTTTTTCCAAAACATTTTAATGCACAGTTGATTAAATGCACAGATATGGAACCTGTAGATATGGAGAGTCGATTGTACAGTTAACTAATCTTCAGACCTTATTCCAATACTGTATCTCCAGTTGTTCTCTTTCAGGTCCAAAATTCAGTTCAGGATCTCACACTGCAAGTAGTTGTCATGTTTCCTTAGTCCTCTCCAATCTGAAACAATTCTTCAGTTAAAAACAAAATTACCATGACCTTGATATATTGATAGATTGATATCAATATATCAAGAGTCCTTGATATATTGATATATATATAGATATATTGAAGAGTCCTTCAGTTTGAGTTGGTTTAATGTTTTTTCATGATTATACAGAGATTACTCATTTTTATCAAGAAGACTACAGAAGTGGTAGTACGTCTTCTTAGTGCAGCATATGAGGACGTATATGATGTCAGTATGCCTCATAAGTGGTGATGTTGACTTTGATCCTTTGGTTAAGATTTCTCCACCACAAAGTTATGATTTTTCCCATGTAACTAATAAATATCTTGCAGGGAGATACTTTGAGACTATGCAGATATCCTATTTCTCATCATGGTGTTGCCCACTAATTTCGGCATCTGTCAACATTGCTAGCCTGCAACACTTACTACTGTTTACTTTGGTGTTTACTAAAGAGTGACTTTCTATTTCCATTATTCTTTCAGCATTTATTAATTGGAATTCTACTGTAAAGAACAATTGAATAATTTATTTATATTAGTGCATACTCATGGATATTTATTTTATTTTCTTACTCAATTTGTTCCATATTTGGCCTTTGGTAGCTCCTTTAAATTGGCTCCTATATTCTTTTGACATGCTCCCCTAATTTTTTTAAGCACTGCCATATTTTTTGAGACCACAAATAGCCCAGGCTCATCCTTTACTTCTCCTCTCCAGCCCTGGAATTGGCCATTTTTCCAAGGAGCCCTGGCTCCTTTTATTAGAGAATGATGATTAGAAACCAAAATCTTGTGGGTGTCAGGTGTGCTCATCATCACTGGGTTTCATCTCTTACAGGCCGTTTCAGCAAACAGAACTAGGATATATATGTATGTGTACACACACACATATGTCTGTCTATCTATCTATCTATCTATCTATCTATCTATCTATCACCATGATTCTCATTGGTATCTCTGACTCTAGTACAACATGACAAGTTTCATTATAGTCTCCCCCCTTTCCTTATTTGTATCTTCTTTCTCCTCAGTTAAGATACCTGACTCTCGTTATCC
>NW_020837951.1:69544929-69552573 GCF_003676395.1 Aethalodelphis obliquidens | reverse complement strand
ACGGAAGCCTGTGAGCCCTAGAGCCTGTGTGCCGCAATACTGAGCCCACGCACCACAACTACTGAAGCCTGCTAGATTTAGGGCCCGTGTGTGGCAACTACTGAGCCCGCATGCTGCAATTACTGAAGCCTATGCACCTAGCCGTGCTCTGCCAACAAAAGAAGCCACCACAATGAGAAGCCCGTTCGCTGCAACTAGAGAAAGCCTGTGCACAGCAAGAAGACCCAATGCAGCCAAAAAACAAAAAAGAAACAAACAAAAAAACCCCAAGTAAAACAAATGAGAGGACCAAAAGATTCTGTAACTTTAGATTAATTATTAAAGACAGTTACTGGGTCATAAGAGATTGCCAAATACGGCCTTCTCTCAATTGAAATGAGATAAGCAAAGAAGTAATTCTGAAAATATTACTGATGATTTTGCTTCCATTGAAGCCAGGAACTTATAATAAAGTCTTCTTTTGGCATAAATAAAATATTTAGACAGTGTGAGTTTAATATTTTTAAATTTAAAAATATTTTTTCAACAACATAAACATTGGACGAGAAATTAACCATTTACATTAAAGGTTAATTAATTTCACATTTTCCCTTTCCCACGAGGCTCCTTTAAGTCTCACCCTTGTCCCCAAGTCTTCCCACTGGAGGGTCCCAATATCTAGTAGCTTCCCTTCCAGAATGTAGATGCGTTTACCCTTTCCCCGATTTCCTTTCTCCCTAGAAAAGTGTGTTAATCTGAACACATACCACGACATGCTCTGATTTCGAGCCGTCAATCCCTGCATAAATGGGCACCGGCGTCAACCGGTCTGGCTAAAAGCTCCTACCAGGAAGGGAAGGATGGACGCAGAGGCAGGTGCAGAAAATGAAGACTGCGAAGCCGCGGCAAAGCTCCCCTCCGCAGTCAGGCCCGAAAAGGAAGTTTCCTCTCTGCTCTCGCGGCCCCACGCGCTCCCTGGGCCCCGGCGGCGCCTTTCCGGGGCCGGGGCTCCTGCAGACGGCGACTCGCCGGTTCTTCCCGCGGGCGCTGCGCCGGAGTTCGCGGAGCTGGATCCGGAAGCGGGTCCCGCTGGGTGGGCGGTGCCCGTCGGTCCTTTGGGGCGAGTTCGGGCGCCCCCTCCCGGCCGCTCCGGCGCAGCGAAGGCAGCTTTGAGGGCTTTGCCTTGCGGAGGACCTGAGCTCCCTTTCACGGTGGTCCAGGTGAAGCGCTGTATTTCTGGACTCCTGATCTCGCTGCTGATGGCCGTGGGGATGCTCTGCTCCATCCCTCACATTTTACCCGTTAGTATACATCGTCTTATATTCTTCCAATCATTTCCCATATTCATGTAAGTTGGTAGCGTTAAGTATTTGTTGCCTGAATCCACTAGAGCTTTGGTGTTGTCTACAGAGGACTCGTTGAAATGTTTGTAATCCAATCTGGTGCAGGGGTCAAAACTCTCAAAGGTCTTGTCTAGCACGCAGCTCATAAATTTATGGTGAGAATTAACTGAACAATCTATATGAATCATCCTTGGACAATTAAATATGATTTTTAAAAAATTTTTTATTATAGTTGATTTACAATATAGTGTTAGTTTCAGGTGTAGAGCAAAGTGATTCAGTTATACACGTACATATGTTCATTCTTTTTCAGATTCTTATATAGGTTATTACAGAATAGTGAGTAGAGTTCCCTGTGCTAAATATGATTATTTTAAAATAATTAGAATATTAATTTTGTTGATCACATTTAAGGCTATCAGAAATAATTACCAGTTGATAATTTCATTTTGTTTATTATGTAAAATAATCAGGACACTTTGTAATTTGGTCAACGCATCTACAAATTTGTAGGTGGACGATAAACTTATGAAAATATAGAGAATTTGTAACAGCGAAGTATGAGACGACAAAGGAATATCAATGTTATGAGAAAAGTATAGGGCTTTCCCGAAAATAAGTTATGGTTCAATACATGCCGTTTGCACAGATGTCTAAGGTGTGGATAGGGAGGTGGAATTTGGAATATGACCTACTAGGTTGTGAAACCTGGACTTACCATTTACTTATTAGATTGTTTTATACACATAAACTCTTAGCAGGTGACTCTTGGAAACGAGAATATTAGAATATTAACAACTCAGTTTCAACTATGTTGGAAAGATTAAGTGAGTCCTCTATAAGGGCTAAGGAATTTGTAGTTGCTGTCATCATCATTTTTGATAAAGACTGAAAGTCTGTAGAATTTGTCTGGCAGGTCCTTGGTAATCATGTTCACAGTAGCATTGTAACATTTAATTAATAATCAGTACAGGTTTTAATGTGCCGTTAAAAGTAAGGGCAGCATCAAGGAAGGTGTTCTTTATCCTCAAATAAATGTCAAGATGAAATACATTCTAATGAATCCTTGCCATAAACACAATACCTTCAGATCTTCTTATCACCGCTTTACAGACTGAATGTGTGTGTGTATCCAAAATTCATATACGGAAACCCTACCCCTCAATGTGATGGTATTACGAGGTGGGATATTTAGGAGGTTATTAGGAGTAGATGAGGTTATGAGGGTGAACCCTCATGAATGGGATTAATGCTTTCATGAGACTCACAAGACAGTTTGCTTCCTCTCTTTGCTCTCCACCATGTGAGGATACAAAGAGAAGCTGGCAGTATGCAACCTAGAAGAGGGCTCTCACCAGAACTCAACCGCGCTGGCATGCTGATCTCAGACTTCCAGGCAACAGACTTTGACAAATAAAACTCTGCCATTTATAAGCCACCCAGTCTCTGGTACCTTTTTAGAGCAGCCTGAACTAAGATGCACGACATCAGTCATTTAGCTCATATAATACACTAGTTAGATTGTGTCTAAATAGTTCAAGTTCAAATCATACCTGACAGGGAGTATTGATGAGAGAAAGGAAACAGCAAGAAGTAAAATGAGGCTACAAGAAAGAATACGCTTTGTCTGGTTCCTCCCAAGGGATAATCCCAAATAAATATCTAAAATAATTTTTACTGTAATTTATTATTTGAAAAAAGTTTGGATTTTTTTAAAACCATTTAACCAATTGTTCCCTAACCATGGCTTGGTCTAAATATTTGCATCAACCATTCCTTTAATTAGTAACCAGTCAGAAAGGGGGCAGTGAAGTTAGCCAATTTGCTTAACTTCAAGTACCAGTGAAAGTCAGTGAACTTCAGTATCTTGAGAATCAAAATATTTTTTCTTTAATTCCTGAGTTTTCCTGTCAACTTGTTAATGAAGAAGAGAACCTACTTGTTTCCAGGTTCTGAATTATTTTTCTTTTATTTTCCTATTATCTTTGAATATGCCAGGAAAAAGATATTTTTAAAATTTAATCTGCTCAGGGACAAATATTAAGGCAGGAAGTCATTTTGCCTGGTTTCTTAGTAAACCGATATATAATTGAATCCAAAAGTGGATGTGTAATATCTATCAGACAGGGGCTAATAAGTAAAGAAAGGATTTACTGGTGAATCCAAATTCATTAAATGTTTAAACATTTTTTGATTTTATACTTTGTAATATACTGGTTTGAAGATCTGTAGTACAATATATTTCTATACAAGTTTAAAATTATTATAAATGTTTAGACATATATAATATTTAATCAATATATGATTGTCATAAGTATCAAACAAAATGTTTCTCTGAGTTTATTAATTCATGGTGTTAATAATAAATCCTAGCTACCAATTATCCAAACGCTCTTATTGACATGACAAGGAAAATTTTGTTTTTCCTGTATCAAACAGCTGTATTTTAAAAAATTATTCAGAAGATAATATTTTTTAAAAAGTGTTCAAATTTATTTAAATATTTCATTAAGCAGATTTTTAACACCATCATGCTTGGCATAGAACTGATTGGCCTGAGAAGAGAGATGGACATTTAGCCTATCTCCATTCCCACTTCCATTCTCACATTTAGACCACATATCACTTTATAAAAGAAAAAAGAAAGTACCTCTTACTCATCCCAAGCCTCACCACGGTTCACTGAACCAGGGTGAAAAACCTCTGTGAGAGCAAACAGAGGGAGAATTCCAGAAGGTTTAGCTTTTGGGAGAGATTCCCTTGATGCAAAGCAGAGAAGGCCTTAGTACAATAAGATGCTTATGCTTTATCAGTTACCTCCTCTCTCTGCTGTATCAACATTTTCCTTTTTACTGTCTAGTTTTGATCAATATTAATATGCTTAATTTTCATCTTCTTCATCCTAAATATGCCCATTTCTTAATAACCACCTGTAGGTTATTATCTTCCTTCTGTCATTCTGTTCACATCCAAACATCTTGAGCATTCTCTGCAATATCCGTCCCTAACTTCACATGCACCTCATTTTTCCAGTTGTTATAATAATTTGGCTTCAGCCTCCCTGTTCTCCCTGTTCTCCTGCTCAGCCAAGATTTATAATAAGCTACATGTTACTGAGATCAGAGATCACTGTCAGGCAGCCTCAGCTGACATCTCAGAAGCATTGGACACTTGTTACCACGCCCTCCATCTTAAGGTCTGACGCTCATCTGGTCTCCGTGTCACCACCACCCTCTGCTTTTCTGCCCCTCCTCCTCTCCTTCCTTTGTTGACTGCTCCCTCTCATCTTAGGGAATTGGTGTTCCTCAAAATTCCGTGCTAGTCCCACACTTCATCCTCTCTGCACATACACTCTCAACCTCCCAAATAGTTCCAAATGTCCTCTCTATGATTGTGACCTCCATATGCATGTCTTTCCCCAGGGTCACATCTCCAAACACTTGTTCCTCTCCAAGCACTTATATGTACCTGCTACCCTAGAATATTTCCACATAATATGTCCAAAATTGACCATTAGTTAATTACCTGGCTAACTCCTACAGACCCTTGAGATGCCGGCTCACCAACTGCTTCGTCTGGAAGCTTTCCTTGACCCATGCAATCCCACATGCTCCCAGTATCCTATTTTCTCCCTGTCACCGTATTAGCATTCCTTTAATTGAATCTCCACTGCTATAACCTGTCATAGTGCCTTATGCGTCTCCTTCACAGCCCTGAAAAGGGTTCCTACCTAATTTCTTACTGTTTAATGCCTGTCTTCTCTGACAGAATGCTCCACTAAGAAAGTAATATATTTCTTTTATTGACCAATATATTCACAAACACAAGAAAATCACTGGGAGCAGAGATACTTCAAAATATTTTCAAAATCAATGAAACAAACAAAACTATTTACATTCCTTTTGGATTTTAAGGCAGATTAAAGGTTTAAGGACACTTCCTATCTCTTTAAGAGTATGAGAAGACCTAACATTTAAAACACACCATTTGTGGTAAAGATGATCTTATTTGCAAAGCAGAAGTAGAGACACAGATGCAGAGAAAATGTATGGATACCAAGGGGGGAGGGGAGGTAGGAGGAATTGGGAGTTGGGATTGACATATATACACTATTGATACTATGTATAAAATAGATAACTAATGAGAACCTACTGTATAGCACAGGGAACTCTACTGGATGCTCTGTGGTAACCTAAAATGGGAAGGAAATCCAAAAAAGAGGGGCTATAAGTATATGTATAGCTGATTCACTTTGCTGTACAGTAGAAACTAACACAACATTGTAAAGCAACCATACTCCAATAAAAATTAATTTTAAAAAATTGAAAAATAAAACACACCATTTAAATACTACTCAGCCACGAAAAACTATGAAATAATGCCATTTGCAGCAACATTGATGGAAGTAGAGATTATCATACTCAGTCAAGTAAGTCAGAAAGAGAAAGACAAACACCATAATGGTATCACTTATATGTAGAATCTAAAATATGACACAAATGAACTTATCTACAAAACAGAAACAGACTCAAAGACATAGAGACAGACTTGTGGTTGCCGAGGGGGAGGGTTGGATTGGCAGTTTGGGATTAGTGGATGCAAACTATTATATAGAGAATGGATAAACAACAGGTCCTACTGTGTAGCACAGGGAACTACATTCCATATCCTGTGATAAACCATAATGGAAAAGAATAAGAAAAAGTATGTATATATATTTATAACAGAATCAGGTTGCTGTTCAGTAGAAATTAACACAACACTGTAAATCAACTATACTTCAATAAAATAAATTTAAAAGTAAAATAAAATACACCATTTGCACCCAAAAGCAAAGCAGAACAAGACACAAAGGACCACATAATAATATGAAGAATAAATTTTGTAAGTAAAAAAATACCATAGAGAAATAAATTCTAATTATTACAAATAAAAACTCAAAACTATACTTTCCTCTTACTATTGTAAAACAATCTGCTGAGATGACTCAATGCAGTTAACAACTGAAGCAAAGAAAAAGTTCTGAACTCAGTGAATATTGACATGCTTGAGGCTACCTATAAGTAGATAAGATCCCATTGTGGAAGACTGGGTCCAAATCTCCTTTCCCACTCCTGGGTTCTCTCTGAGGTTGAACATACGAGGAAAGCACACACTGACTTTCACAGCTTCCAGTCTGATAGTGTCCCGGCCACAGCAGCTGTGGACTTTCTTTTCAGATCAAGCCTGGTCCTTTGGAAGGAGTACTTCAAAATCTGGCTGGAGTCCTCATTGCCCAACAGAGTTTTTTCCTCTCCATCTCCTACACCAAACTGGTCTCTAGATCTTCCCAGTGGCGATCAAGCCTAATAGGAATTTCAGCTCTTTGGGCTGAAGAGACTGAAGATCTGCTGGATCATTTCATAAAGAATGAGGCAGCCTGAGCATTTTGGAACCAACTGTCATCCAGCTTGTCCTAAGGGAACCTGAAAACATTCTTGTCCTTCAGGCAGGAAAACAAGGAAGATTCTCCCCCTTAGGTGTAGAACTGTGAAGGTCTCCTGCTTTGGCCGGCCATTGTTTGGGGCTGGTCACAGCTAAGGGTGCAGACAGGGCTGGAGAACATCATCCTGGGTGTCCTCAGTGAGGAGGGTGGCAGGCCCCGGTAAGCCTGGTGATGCAGGTGTCTGGCTGTGGGAGCCTGTATCCAGCTGCTCTGACTACCTGCCTGCAAATGAGATTCTTAAATAGGCCAGGAATGTCATTTCTCTACTTATCCCACTGTTGTTTCCACGTTTTTGCAATTTGTCTTCCATTTATGGGCAACATAGAATGTCGCAACTTCAATTCCTTTATTACACTGGAAATTACACTCCTGGAACATGAAAGAGTATCAATCCAATGGATGTATTCATCTAAATGAGACCCAAGGTTGTAATAAAAACCTGAGTCTCAATCTATCTCTTTTTGAATTCTAATAAGAGTACTTAGAGATTTGATATTTTACTCTATTTTCACGCTTTGCAATGCACCAAAATACAACTAGCCTCGCCTCTCTCCATTTCTCCTTTAAGGGGTTAAGACATTAGATTTGAATTCCTCTACATGACTTTACAGGAGTCATAGCTCATGTTTTCAGACATAGTCTACGGATAAGAGTGGCATAAATGTTAACACCAAGGGCTAATTCATACCATTCTCTTCCTTCTGTCACCAAAAGTGTACTCACTGCATATATGTGTAACAATGTGCTTGGCAATGTGGATTGTTAGGAAGGTAAGGCAGGGATGGTGACTGCCCTCCAGGGAGCAGGGAAGACAGACTTTAGAGGCAGGATTAGGAT